>NW_019416290.1:804780-910561 GCF_000390285.2 Anoplophora glabripennis
AGCTGTCTGAGAGTCACTTTTCGCTAAAATTGATGGTTTTCCCTGCAAAGTGAAAAAACTGTTTTCCTCACTTATTTGTTTAAATAGAAAAGTTAGCTAATAAAAGTTTTTGACTCACGAGACGAGAGATGTCTTGTATTATGTTCCTTTAGACAATTTTACAATAATATAGCGGATAGGACTTTTTTCGAGTTTCTCTTTTATTTTCGCTAATTTTCCTGGTGTATTTAGAACGAAAAGTAGTAGAGTCCGATAAAAGCATCGGGTTAAGACGCCAGACGAACAAGAAAACAAAAAAAAAATATTGTTAAGAAATTGCATCTTCTTTTTACACTTTTCTGTTTAGATACGTAGCATATATTCCAAAAAATTTCTACACACAGAAACACGAAGTAACATAATAATATAATTTCCATCGGAAGACTTTTTTAATAACTAAATTGTTAATTTTGTTTAAACCTTTGTAGGGGAAAAATATTTCTTTGAAAACGAATAAGTCTTTGAAAATATTATATTATTATATTAGTTGTATGCGAAGTGTTTTAATTTTTATTAAAAGGTATTTTTGTTGAATGTCCGTTTACATTTAAAAAAATTTTGAACGTTAGAAAGATAATGTTAGTATATATTTTAATCTTTGATCAATAAAAATATTTTACTATGGGTAAGTATGGTACTTTATATTATTCTAGTCTTTGAATCAACCAAAAATAATAGCAATAATAGCAATTGTAATTTTTTTAGATTCGTTCATCTTGTATTTTAATTTTATGCTACAGCTATTTAATAATAAGCGATTTAATAAAAAAAGTGCGAGGTATCTACTAGAAAAATGAGAAATACAAAGAAAAAAAATGCATACTTAATATTAATCAATACCCAAGTACAAAATCTCATTTTATTTGTGAATCCTAGCATCTGTTTTTTCATTTTTCATTTACTCATGACAAAATCATTGTTACCAATTATTGTTGCTGTATCGACAAACTAAAATGTAATGGTATTGCAGATGGGATATTTTTGTACCAATTTACTAAACATTACTCTGCTAATGTAGTACCATTAAAATTAAAACGTATAAGAGCGTGCTCCTAATCGCTCAATTGCCATTTTCCACTTTCAAAGTAATTGTTGTATGAGGAATCAATCATAATGTAATTACTTTAAAATGTACCTTGTACCTCCTCCCGTTAGGAGATCAATCTACCTGAGCCCCTAACCAACCTACACTAATGCAAAAAAATTAGAGTGTCAAAAGAATTTCCGAAATTTTTCCGCGATTTTTGACGGACCGTATTTAGGTGAAAAATGGTCGTATCGGGAATTAAAAAAAAGCATTTTGAAGCTCCAAGATTCTAGTTTTTAGTTCTGTCGGTGGAAATTTTTTGAGAGCAAGGTTATGATACAATTCTAAGAAATAGCGCGACATAAAAAATTTTGCAATTTTTTTTTTATTTTATTTAGTCCACGGACATAGAAAAACATTTTCTTTAGCTAAGCCATTGAATGGACCAGATAACTTGTTTATTTAGCTTCAATTTCCTTTATTTTAAATTTCGATACGACCATTTTCCATGGAAATATCGGACTTTTAATGGAAAAGGATCCTTTTGTCTTCAATCATCAATATCTCGGCGACAAATGGTCGTACTGGAATAAATTTTTTATAATATGCTGCCGCAACTTTTCGAAAAAAATATTTTTTTCTTCTTTTAAAAATTAAAAGGAAAAAAAGGGTAAATTTTGTTTTTTTACAAAATTGACGGCTAAATTAGAAATATTCACGAAATGACTGTTACAGTTCGATATACCCAGAAGAACCCTGTGAAGTTTCATCTCGATCTAGCGAACCGTTTCTTTGTTTCAAACAGTTAAACTTTTGAAAAAACTTAAAGGGTGACGTTTTTTGAGCTTAAACACTTCATAATCATAATTAAAATGAAAAAAAAATTTGTTGTGGTTTTCTCACATTTTTACCGTAAGTAACGTTTAAATCGGTGAAAAAAAAAAAAAATTCGAAAAAATTTTCGAATCCGTTTGTGATGACGTTGACTACATCTTCACGAATGGTCTCCTCCTGTCTTCCAATGAGTACGGTGTAGAGTCTGTCGGGCATGTCCTCCTCAATTAAAATAATGGGGTCCACCTAACGCTTCCGGCCGGTTATTATACCCGAAGTTGACATCATTTTCGTTATTTTAAATGAACCACCCTGTATATTATTGCAATTTTTGGATTCTACGTCGATTTTTAGGTGAACTTTCATAAAGGTTTCCTATTCTTAAAGTTAACCGTTTTTGGTATATTTCATTTTCTCCAAAAATAAAATTAAAAAGCACTGCCTAATTCAAAAAGATGTGTATTTTACAATAATAAAGTTAGAGCGATAAAATTTATAGGAGACATAACTAAAAGTCTAAACTTCCCCGCATATTTTCAAGATGACTTAATTTTATACATGGTGATAGACATTTAATGCCGAATTTAGTCAATTTTAAACCATCTTGACTTATTTTTTTAAATGGAACACCCTGTATATTCCCGGGCAACGTGATGCACAATTTTGTTCTCTTTCGAATGGTATAATGGTTCCCTATACCTATCTCTTCTGGTTTTCAAGGTATTTAAAGAATGGAAAACGTTATCATTTATTCAAATGCTGACATTCTAAATTTATTATTTATTCATGGAGAGTGTCACAAGATAATAAATGGGACTTGCAGGGTATTTAATGAGATATATCCTCATCTACCACTAATGAGTAGACACATTTTATGAAGAATTTTAAGAAATCAATTAGAACATGATCGAATTTCTGCACATAGAATTTTGCCAAAGCCTGAATTATCAGTTCGTGCTGCTGAACAGGATTTAGGCATTTCAAAAACCTCCATCCAAAAGATTTTGAAAACTAATGGTTGGCATCCGTTTAAATTCAATTTTGTACCTTAAGTTTATCCCGGGGATGCTGAAAGACGAACCCATTGCCAGTTCTGTTAAATGATTTTAACGCAAACACAAGAAGATCCAGAGTTTTTAGGCAAAATCATTTGGACAGATGAGTCAAAATTTAGTAACGAAAACACTATTGCCCAAATTTTCAAAACTAAAATAGAAGTAGTCTCTAAAATATGTCAAATGTTTCGTCACATTGGTTCCCCTGTATATCCTTACAAAGGATTAAAAGAAAATTGTACTCACCACTGACTGAACCAGAAACCAGATGCTGAGGGCAATGTCAGAACTCAGAACATCCTCTTGCCCTTGCCAGGTGACAGCTTCTATTAGGCAGCAGAGTATGTCCACAACTAAGTTGAAGCTCAGGAGCAACACGGGCCAACCACACAAATTGTTCAATGCGTCTATGAAGTCGTCTATCTGTAAATACATTTTCTGCACCTCCTTCAGCGTACTTCTTAAATGTACGTTGGCTTCGTAGCACCTATTAAGCAGTTGACGTACGCAAACGTACTTGTACTTAGCCAAACCAACCGTATAAACGACCATGAAAGCTATCAGGAAAATAAAGTAACGGAGTACGTAACTTGACGCATAATATGGAACTATCGCAAGATCGTATTCTATGTCCGCAACAAGAAACCACAACAAACCAACGAGCAAAGACAGATTTTCTAATATGAATATGACTTTAGCATATTTAACAACATGAACTTGCATCGTTACTTCAGGAACTAGTTCCATATGGGAGGATCCTAACTCCCTGCACAATTTTTCCCATACGTGCATATTTCCAAAAGCTACTCTTAAAATCGTTACCAAGATCGTAATCAGTGATGACATGTCATCCAGAACTTCTAAACCTTCCTCTATCGAAAACACGTCATCATAAACTATAGAGTGCCGAGCATACGTGAGCTTTAGACTAGCACATGTCAACAGAAGAGCTAGGATTGAAGTGTACCATTTGAATATCACCTTACGGACCAATCTACTCTCGCTGAAGCTGTACCACGGGGCTATGCCGAAAACGGACGAAAATAACACTAATTTCCTGAAGAAAGAAGTTGAATTGCGTCTTGATATGGTAATCATTGTATTACTCGCGTCCGCAACACACTGAAACGTATTGAGATGGCAACTACAGTTTGTTTGTATCCGTTTATTTAATCTTCATCGACATTACATGATTATCACTTTGTTTATTAAACTGTCGCCTCCAAATATCGATCGCCGTTCAGGGTATTAGGGGTTTAAAAAGTTGTTACTTTTATGGGGAATTTAATTCTAAAACTTTTCTTACTCTTGTTAGTTTTCAAAAAAACTTTGTCGTTTTCAATAAAAACAGGAATAACTAATATACGTATTTGTAGCTGTTATTTAAAATCATCGAAAATCAAAGGTTGGCTATGAATTTAGACGTCAAACATGATGACGATCAAGAAAAAATGTTGTTTAATTTTAGTAATTCCTTGCCGAGTGTTTTGAAAATGGCCGGGAAGTTTCCATTTAGCGAACAAGCTGACATGCTATTAGTGTTAGGTTTCTGTGAAGGAAACTACAGAAGTGTTGAAGAATATCGGAGAAGATTTCCAAATTGTGTAATCCTCCATATAGAAACATTTTCCAATGTTGAAAAACGGTCTCGAGACAGCCAAGTTTTTCAGTAACACTCGAGAACATGCTTATTGCAATCAGGGCACAAGACGCAGAACTTTCTTTGAATGCAATTGAAGATGACCCTCATATTAGTACTAGAATTCTATCTCGACGAACTAGTGTATCGCAAACTGCTGTGCACCGAGTGATCAGACGTAATCTACTACACCCATATCATAGCCAAAAAGTGCAAGAATTGTTACCGAATGATTTGGTTAAACGAGTGAATTTCTATTAGTTTATTTTACAACAAGGCATTAATTTCCAAAGCAAATTCTCTTTACTGATGAAGCTTGTTTCACCAGCAGAGCTATTACAAAATTCGGTCCAGTTATTTTACTGAATCGACTAAATGGCGAAACTTATTTTAGAATTTCTCCAAAACACTCTCCCGGATCTATTTCGCGAGGTGCCACTTCAACTCAGACTGGAACATTGGTTTCTGCATGATGGAGCACCCCCTCATTTTAGTAACATTTTTAGAGACTTTTTAAACCAGTATCCAAAAAAATGGATTGGAAGAGGAAATAATTGCCCACAAATCTGGCCTCCACGATCACCAGACCTCAACAAATGTGACTTTTTTCTTTGGGGAACGTTAAAAGAATTTCTGCATCCTCACCAGTCGAGCAGAATTGTGGAATCGCATTACGGATAAATTCACGTTCATTAGAAACAATCAGCAGTTATTGAATAGAGACTTCAATTTTCGACGGAGAATAAATTTATGCTTGAGAGAAAACGGTAATAATTTCTGAACAATTTCTATAACTTATCAGTGCAAATTGTATGCTATTTCTGTTGTTTAAGATGTTTGTTTTTTATTAAATTATTCCTATTCCAACTTTTTTTCCTAATCGTCAAGTTTGACGTTTAACCCGTAGCCAACTTTTAAATTTTCGATGATTTTAAATAACAGCTGCAATACTTATTATTAGTTATTCATTTTTTTGTTGAAAACGACAAAGTTTTTTGAAAACTGACAGGAGTAAGACAAATTTTAGAATTTAATTCCCTATAAAATATAGTAATAATTTTTTAAGTCCCTAATACCCTGTATATTATTTCTACAATTAAAATCATTAAAGTGTTTGCTTATAATATAAAGATAAGTAAAAAAAACTGTCTAATATACTGTCTCCGAAACACACAACCATTGTCGTTTCAAAGAATTATAAAAAATATAGACGTTCGAAGTACTATGTTTGAATTAAAGCAAAAACAAAATATGTTTGAACTTGTGGAAGGAGGAGATTTACTTACCGCTGATCCAATTCCATATATACCATTTGTAGCAATCATTTTTGGATTATTCATTTGGTAGTAGGTACGGTCCCATTCAAATTGGCATCCTATTGCAAACGCAAAAAAGATTTGAATTTGCACAAGTAGATTAAAAAAGAGTACTAGCAATCTCCAACCAAACAACGTATTAAAAATGTCTACTAGTTCGTCCATGCACATATACAACTTTTTTAGTTTTCTAATTCTTGGTAGGACGTTACCAATAAAGACTTCCCGAGGGTTGAGTTCAAGTAAACCACATGTCGCCTTAAATTTAGATCTAATTCCGAAGAGAATATGAAAAATTGGGTATGCGACGATAAAGTAGAAGTAGCGAAATATGTACATCGATATGTAATATAAAGCAAACGTGTTTTTATAAAAAACGTCGAAAAAGATGGCGGTTAAAAATACTAGGTTGCCTAAAATAAATACCATGCTGGTGTTAGGAAATGTCGCACTGGTTGCTTTGCTGATTATGCGGATTTTCTTTAAGAACTCTTCCCACATCTGCCTTTTACTGAATAATCCCAACACTGTAACTGTTATGGAACCTAAACCTCCTACGTCGTTTAATATTTCCAAAACGACCCATTCTGAATTGGCGGTATGATGTCTCAATCGAAGACAAAGAAGAGTTAAACTTAACGTTGTCACTGCAATCACTAACACCGCACAATAAACCTTAAATATTATCGGAGTGAGCAGTTTGATTTTCTTGAGGTCATACAAAGGCAACACACCAAGCACCGACAGAAAAATTGCCACAGGTTTTGGGAAAATTGAAACATTCTGTTGGAACTCCATGTCGTCAAACAGACGCGGCTCACGCCTCGACTAGAAACAGACGAATGGATTGGCTTTTAGCTAATGGATTGTATTGAAAATATCATTACGGTAATGCCACGTCATATAAGGCACTGTATATTGGATTGGTCTTTAAAAAATCTATTAGAACCTTACTGCTTCAAAACTTTAAAAAATAATTACCTATAACCTATTGCGATATTTGCCATGAATTTAAGTACATATTCATAAAATTAATATTTTGTACCCTGTATATGATTCCATTAATCTTGTAAGGTTACAACATTGCATTTTGCAGTATACATGCACATGAATTCATGTTATTTAAGGAAATAGAATTTATTGCACAGTAAATCTTAACATGATCACATTTAAGTCTTCTGTAAAGTCATTGATGAATATTAAAAACAACTGCGGCCGGAGCACCGAACCTTGAGGCACTCCAGATGTTTCGTTTAACTTTTTTAAAACAAAGCCGGTATGTGTTCTATTATTCAAATATGTAGTTAATAAACAGGGACAACCCAACATATTATTACGATTGTAAACGTATAAAGCTAATTGATATTCCAGGAAACAAGTCATTATACTTACCAATGAGTGAAGGACAAACAATATGGAGATTTTCACTTATAATTTCTACCAAAGTGCTAAGTATATACAGGGATGGCCAGAAGTACGGAATAAAATTCATATCTTTTGAATGAGTTAATTTTTTTTAAAACGCCGAAACACGATAACTGATTTTGATTTTTTCCCATCTTTCGGTTATCTATCTTTTGGGACGAGGACAATTTTTTTATTAAATCGAAAGTCGATATTTACGAACAAACCGATATGTGTCTCAAAATTCGCGCAACTTCTCAACAGGAACATCAATTCTATACCGTGATCAAGAATTGGACGCTTCGACAAGCTCTTTAAAAGGTATTCTCACGAAAAATTAGCATCTTCATGTTTACAAAGCTCAGTTGACTCAAGGACTGAAGCCTACTGATCACACAAAGCAAAGACAGTTCGTTGAATGGATTGTGGACCAACAAATCAAAAATTATAAGATCGACGAATTATCAGACTTTCAGAAATATTGAAAAACGTCTTCGAGAAACTGGCCAGTTTAAAATTAACCGAGATAATGCCGGACGTTCTCGTCAAACCTGCAGTAGATTCAAATGTAATGACATTGCAGGGGGGATATGTTTGTATTCAGTAGGATGCACTTAACATATCAATATTAGTTTAAAAGCCTGCTAACACAACCATCCATTAAGTATCATTTGTTAAGAAAGAAAAATGTCAATAACTGTATAAAAACAGTTATTTATAAATTATAAATATTACAACTTAAAATTCGTAAAATTCGAGCATCCCTTAAAACAGCTATTTCGTATATTGAGTTGCATAACAATTAGTTTTCATTCGATTACTGCATTGAACTATAGAGTTCTATGGTGAAATCTGTATAATAGTTTGTTTTTTGTTTGTCTGGTTATTCCTGTCATTTGGGGTTTGTTTCTGTGAGACTGTGAGCTGTGATTTGGTAGTGATGGGCATAATTAGGGTTACCAGACGTCCGGATTAATCCGGACATATCCGGGTTTTTACTACGTCCGGGTGGATCCGGGCGGATTTTTCATTAATGTCCGGATTTTAAGTTCATAAACATCAAATAATGCAAAATACAAAATAATAAACTAGTTTTAAAAAATGTAGTTATTTAACCGTTTGAGTGCTAAGCAGCAATTTTGCGCTTCTTCTGTTTCGCTCGAAAAGTACCAGCAGCCCTCTAGGCCCCGCGGTGTCAGTGTGTACAATGTGCCAATCGCTTGGGTAATCTGGCATGCGCGGCAGCGGTAGGCCTAGGCAGCGGGATTTCGGGGAATCACCGATACATTTATTTACATTATTTTCCGAATATTTATGGTTACGTTACGCAGTTTGCGACTTTCGCTGATTACACATCGTTTTAAACGTTTTACAATAGTTTTTCGTAATGCCGAAACGCAAATGTACTTATTCGGATGAAATGTTCCGGTTGTATCCTTCCTTTAAGAAAGGAAAGACAACTAGCGAAGTAATTTGCAATGTTTGCAATTGTTCAATATCAATTGCCCATAAAGGCAAGCTTGATATTGAGACCCATATAAAAAAGGATAAGCACAATCAAATGTTAAAAGCTCAAGCGGGAACTTCTGGGCTTCAAAATTCAATACTTAAAAAACTGGCTCAAACCATTTGAAGAATTCCAATGTTTTAAATGGACGAGCCTAAATATAAATATTACCACGTGTGATTGGGACAGTGACGTTGTGCCCTCATTACTATATTTAATATCAAAAGGAGTTGAAATAGATGACACTAAATTTTTTGATGAATTTTGTAATTTAAAAAAATATATATCAGAAAATTTTGATTCCGATGACCACAATCTGCCTACTCACGAAAAATGGGCAAAATATTTTAATGCAAGTATATCTGAAGAAATTTTTTCACAGTTACTAAAAGCAGCCGAATTTCTTTTTGCCATCCAATCTCACAATGCCAATGTGGAAAGAATATTTTCACTTATTGCAGCCCAGTGGACCAAAGAAATAGGCTGCTTTTATCTTCGGTAAAAGGCATACTCATGACTACATATAATTTAAAGAATATGAGCTGTTCCGAGTTTTATGATTTTGTACTTTTACCAGAAAATTTAACTTTTTTAAATAAAATACAAAGCAGTGAAAAGTACTTGTAAGTGTGTTGTAACTTGTTTTACTTTCTAAGTTTGAATAAAAAATGTATTTTTTGCTCGTTTTATTAGTAAAATGAAAATGGTATAATGATAACCATCATAAATCAGTAGATAATGTGAAAATTGTTACTTTGCTAAAAAAAAAATATGACGGTCGAATTTTGTCCGGATTTTCTTAAAGGCTTGTCCTGGGTGGACAAGTTTTCATCTGGTAACCCTAGGCATAATCGACCAATTTTGATAATCGAGTTATCGGTAATCGAGTACTTCTAATAATCGAGTGATCACTCGAGATACGAGATATTGGTCGTTTTCATGTTTGTATTAGTCATATATTACTTATAAGCGTAGCTAAAAAAAAAAAAAAAGCTCACGCACTTCAAAACCTAACCACTTTTTCGTTTTATTCTAAAAAAAATCAGTGACTATTTGCAGTATGCACTGACATTTTGAGGTGCAACCGTAGGGTAATAATCACTCGAGTGGTGGGAGTAAACATCTCGAGATATCTCGAGTGATCTCAATAATCGAGTACCACTCGATTTTTCACTCGAAATCTCCCATCACTAATCTCAATGATCGAGTACCACTCGATTTTTCACTCGAAATCTCCCATCACTAATTTGGGGTATTGTTTGTATATTTACATTGTTTACAACTGTGTACTAATACTACTAATAAATTTGCAGTTAATGCAGTTTGTAGAAGCCCGATTTCATTATTATCACATAATATTTCTAGTAAAAAATTGCTTCTCTGTGAAGTTTAAGTAAATATTATATAAACTTTCTAAATGTTTTGTCAAATAGTTTAACCTAAAAGAAAAACAAAACTAGAAACAATTCTATATTTTGCGAAACAAATAAAACTACAATACCTTACATATTTTGTTCATACTTATAAATTAGGTATATACATAACCCTATAATATCAAATTGTGGCTAAAATTAACTCGTTTGTAAAAAATAACTCCTGAGTAAATCCAACGCCTTGTACCTATGCGATATTTTATTCTTCTCTGCCTTGGGCATCTCGGCATACGTAACTTCGTACCCAACAGGCTGAAAGCACGGATCCCATCCGAAATCTCTGGGTCCTCGAGGATTAACAATCCGTCCGTCCGTCTTACCTTGGAATAAAATTACTTCGTCATTTTCACCTCCCGGGTGATAGGCAAACGTACAAACGGCTTGAGCTGACTTATCATCGAACCCCTCTAACAGTTTTGGTAAACCCTCCGGGCCCAATTTCTCCAAAAACCACTTTATGTAAGGTCCTGGCAAACCCTTAAGAGCATCAAAGCATAAAGCCGTGTCTTCTACGAATACAGGTCCCCGTACCTGTCTGTGAGCTTCTTTCGCTTTTAGTACTGATATTTCGTTTATTTCGCCTTGTAATTCAGGTAGATCCAGCTTTTTGCTAACGAGTTGTCTTGGGAAGTCAGCACCTAAGATTTGTATAACTTCCTCTAACTTCTTGGCATTGCCCGTTACAAATATGATCGGTTTCGACATTTTCTTTACGAATAATTTATATTTCTTTAAATTATAAAGTATTTACAATTGTATTTTAATATCTATAAACACAACACACACACACACACATAAACCTTTTAAATATTGAGGTTAATTTACTATCATCTTTCATCTGTCAGTTTGGTGGTAATGATTGCCACTGATGGCAGCACTAACACACTAGCACTCTCGTACTCCATGCATAATAGGCAAATTTTGGCTAGCGTAATTTAAAAAAGGTGTCTTGTATAATGACGTCAGTAATGAGAATGGTAGCGAACTTCATACAAGTCATAAGTATATGTAAATATTAACGTACTTACCATTGACTGGAATAGATAGCAGCCGTTAACAATTCTAACCTTCATGTTTACTATGTAGACTTCATCTCGCCAAGTAAAAGCACTCTGTGCGCCTTGCACCAAAGCGGATAATATATGTAACACCAAATCAGAAAATAGAAATACCAGGGGCCACCCAAACAACATGTTAAAAATTTCTACAACTTCATCCACATCCGTGTATAATCTTCTTATATTCTTGAGTCGTGTAATAAGGTAATTATTGGTATTATCACACGTTCTAGACAATTCGTTAAGATACATGAACTTGCGTCTGATTGAGTAGGCTATGTTGATAATCGAAAATGATATTAGAAAATCAAAGTAGATAATTATGAAATTTGCTGCGTAGTACGGGGCGATTTCATTTCCTTTGTCGACGACAAAATATTCGAAGCAGTGCAGGGCCATTAAATAAATATTTCCTGTGATAAATATAACCATTGAGGGTTTCTTAGTGACGAGTATATTTCTGTTGTACATGTTTTCCCAAGTCTTCATATTCCAAAAAGCTGCTCCTAAAACGATTACTAATACATCGGCTAGTGATACTAGTTCAAGTAAAATATCTATAATTACTTCCGGTGAACCCAAGTCAATTTTAAGTAAATGAGATCTGATGTAAAGCAGTCCCAAAGTCAGTGACATCAATAGGACAACTATAGTGGTTGAATAGATTCTGAATGCTGTTATGTAAATGAGCCTATGTTCGTTGAAGTCGTACCATGGCACTATACCAAAGGACGACAAGAAGTACGTTAACTTTATGGTGAAAGAGTTATGATTTTGTCGAGGTATGGAAATCATATTTTATATTCTTCACCGTAGAGAATTCACACACTTACTACTCCATGTTCCTCATTTCAAATTACAGTAATATATAAATTAGAAACACTCACTTCATTGAATTATATAAATGTAAACAATTCAATTTATTTATTGGATATTCGGCAATTACTTAATGGTTTACTTGTGTTCAGAGAAAGCAACGTAATACGTTCATATTAGAAATTAAAAAAGCAATTTCCATTACATTAATCTTGACTACGTAACATTAACTAAAGGTCGATAAATAAAAATTGTTACAGTAAATATTTCATTATTACTTTGCGGCTCCATAACTAATTAACTGAACAATTACCTATTTGTTCACTGTTTTATTTGAATAAATATGTATATAATTTTAACCGCTTATTCTTTATTATTCTTGAAAATTCAATACAAATTAACTCCGACCCTTATCTAAACAACTTAACGTCTCAAAAAAATTCAATTCAAAATAATAGATTTAATAAAAATATAAATACCTGACCTAAACCTAACTTGACTTGCATAAATCGTTGTTTTCCAAAATTTCGTGCTTACTATTATTTGTAAAGGTGCAATTTAAATTTATTCTATTTGGGAAAAAAACTTGTTTCTGACACATCGAAATGGTTTGTATGCTGTGGTTACTGGCGCCTGTAAAATTGAGTTACGTATCTCTTTCTAATGAATGAAGTTGTCATAGGTTGGTCGTTGACAATTTAGTAATTTTGTCTTTGTCACTAAATGTGATGAATTTGGTTGGTTTTTGGTTTTTGGCACATACTTCTATCCTATAGAAGTATGTGGTTTTTGGTACTTTTGTGCTGATCTGATTTTGTTTAGCGTTTTGAGGTTGTGTATGATTAAATTTCTAACATATAAATATAATGCTGTATCTTTACTGATGCTTTTTAAGCAAATTGTATTTTCTTGATCCTTTGTCTTATTTCTGTAAGTACTTGAGGATACTTCGTTATGTCTATTGAGATCGAATCGGCAGAGTAGGTACCAACTAACCTAACTTTTCCATTTTATAAACAATTAAATTTTCAGCGTTATTCGTCTAATACAACAATATTTAAAGGAATCAAACCTATTCAGGACTCTACATACATTACAGGTAATGATTTTGATAAATACTTTGATTTACTTTTTTTATAACGTAATTTCAGGAAGAAACTGGAGTAACGCTAAATACCGTGGACAGCGTAGATGGTTTCTGTGCTGACATAAACAATGGTCACTGGGACACTGTCCTTAAAGCCATACAAAGCTTAAAATTACCTGATAAGAAACTGATTGATTTATACGAACAGGTTCTATGAAAGGTCTCTTATGTTGTAATTATCTCTAACGGTGAATCGTTTCAGATTGTTTTAGAGCTTATTGAGTTGCGAGAACTGGGAGCGGCACGATCCCTGCTGAGACAAACCGATCCTATGATAATGCTGAAACAGAATGAACCGGAAAGGTACATCCATTTGGGTAAGTTTATAAACTTGAGAGAAACCAGACACCACTGCTAAATTTTTGCAGAAAACTTATTGGCTAGGTCTTATTTCGATCCGCGGGAGGCCTACCCAGACGGCAGCAGCAAGGAGAAGCGCCGCGCAGCCATAGCGCACGCTTTATCCGGGGAAGTTTCCGTCGTACCCTCGTCCCGTTTGCTCGCTTTGCTGGGTCAGGCTCTAAAGTGGCAGCAGCATCAGGGACTGTTGCCGCCTGGGACCACTATCGATTTGTTCCGGGGCAAAGCGGCCGTCCGCGAACAAGAAGACGAGACTTTTCCCACGCAAATGGCGAAACAGATCAAGTTCGGGCAGAAGTCTCATGTGGAATGCGCGAGGTTCTCGCCAGACGGGCAGTATCTCGTCACCGGGAGCGTCGATGGTATTGTAGAGGTGTGGAACTTCACCACGGGCAAGATTAGGAAGGATCTGAAGTATCAGGCGCAGGTAGGTGGTCACGTAATCCAGAAAACGTTTATATACGCTGGCGTTTCACAATTTCAAGGAAAACTTCATGATGATGGAGCACGCCGTGCTGTGCATGGCCTTTTCCAGGGACAGCGAGATGCTGGTGACCGGCTCCCAAGCCGGTCGCGTCAAAGTGTGGCGTATAAGCTCGGGGCAGTGCCTGAGGAAGATCGAGAAGGCGCACTCCAAGGGCATAACCTGCCTGCAGTTCTCCAGGGACAACAGTCAGGTCCTGAGCGCCTCCTTTGACTACTCGATACGGTAGGCGACGTTTACCCCTCGATAATCCCTTACTCACTTCTGTCGTTGCTAGGATACACGGGCTGAAGTCTGGCAAGACCCTCAAGGAGTTCAGGGGGCACACTTCCTTCGTGAACGAGGTGATATTCACGCAGGACGGGCATAACATATTGAGGTAATTCCCCGGTTTTGAACGAACCAAAGTTAAAAGTTGTCTTTGCAGCGCGTCGTCGGACAGCAGCGTAAAAGTTTGGAGCATAAAAACGACGGAGTGCGTCAACACGTTCAAGTCCCTCGGGGCGGGGGACACCTCAGTGAACAACATCCACAATTTCGCCAAAAACCCCGAGCACTTCGTCGTGTGCAATCGAAGCAACACCGTCGTCATTATAAACTTACAGGGACAGGTGCGATGAGCAGCGACGTAGCACTGGACTTGGAATTAATTGTGTTATTTTCAGATCGTGAGGTCGTTCGCTAGCGGGAAGCGAGAAGGGGGCGATTTCGTGTGTTCTACGGTGTCTCCGAGGGGCGACTGGATATATTGCGTAGGGGAAGACATGGTTCTGTACTGCTTTTCCACGAATTCGGGGAAATTGGAACGAACCTTGAATGTACTTGCGGTATAACACCCGTAGTGTCCTTTAATCGTCAGTTTTCACGTTTCAGATTCACGAGAAGGACGTAATTGGAATAGCGCATCATCCACATCAAAATTTGATATGTTCGTACAGCGAGGACGGTTTAGTCAGGCTTTGGAAGCCTTAAAAACAATTTTTTTTATGATTTCACGATTTAAATGAAGTAATTTTATTGTGGTTCAATCCTTGATAGAAATAAATAACAGAGTACCTTTAAGGGTTTGGTTTATATGAAATAAAAATACAAATTCGAAGAAATTTACTGTTTCAGGAAAATACAGCACTTTATAACCATCGCACTTAGGCAACATATTATTTTGAACTGTGTATAACTGGTTGCATAAACTGTGAATATACAATATTTACAATTTCGTTTTTACCGACAACTGTCAATGTCGCTTGAGTTCACAAACCGTAGATGTCGCCAGTGCGGCTCGTGACGTTCTTTTATTGATTGCAATTTCTGTAGTCGGCGAACGCCATTTTGACTTAAGTGTAAAAAGATTGTATAGTGAGAAGAGTATTGAAAATCTGTGTGCATCCGTCCTAGTTGGAATTCGAACGAGTTAATTTCTTGTTATTTATTGTTAACCCATCTGGACGGACCAAGGTGCGTACGTATTTCCCTGTTACAACTATAATAAATTGTATTTCGCAATTCAATGTTTTCGTTTGTCTGCCGACCGAACGAATTTGTGAACCGTTATGTCGGATACTTTTTTGTGTTTGCCAAGTGGTTGTGAGTGATGTTAGGCTGGTCGGTGAAGTTTTAAGACGGTCGCGATTCGAGAAGCCGAAAGCTTTGTTTGAAGATTTCCCAGATCTCTGGCTGGCCTTTAATTTAAGTGATGCTTACGTAGTTTACTTTTGCAATTATATTTCGTGAAACGTTACTGTTCGCTTAGTTTGGAGGACTCTCTATTGTTCACATCTCGTTTAGTCTAAGGTCATTTTCCGCTTTTTTTTTCGAATTTACCGTTTAGTTCTCTTGACTTAATTATCTATGCTTTCAAACAATGAAAAAAATACATCTTCCCGTATAGTTTGTATTACAACGTACTAATCTTGAATAAATAATTCCAGGAAATTATATTTTAGTGCTTTGTTGTGAGTTATTGGTGGTTTGTGTTTACATAACATGATTTCTGTGTTTTTTTAGGAAAAGGGTTCGTTCATTGGGTCCTGTGGATCTAAATGGTTGCATGCAGACAGCATGTCTACTTTGTCAGGGCAAGCCTCCAAGGGGGAGAAGACGAAACCGAAATTTCAGTCATTGGATATAAATAGTTTGTACAGAGTCAGCAGGGTAAGTGTTTATAATAATGTTTCTATTCATAGCTTTGTTTGTTTTTCTTTACAAATTGTTAACTCCAGAAAGCCCCTTCCTTGCATTAAAATTTTAGCATTTAAGAGTGATAGTAATGTCAGGGTTGTTAGCAGTTTCAATGACAGCTGTCAAAAAAGTGACAAATTGCTTTCATTTGTATCTTTCATTCATGATGTCAAATTCGAGTATATATTTTTTCGGGGAACTTAAATTTGTTATTTTCTAGAATAACCTGATAAAATTCTTGTGAAACAAATATATTTGCTGACTAATAATAATAATGATCTTATCAAAGATCTTGATTTCAAATAATAGGAGACGGTAATTGTTGCTTTGTTTATTATTTTTTTTATACGTTTCATTGCAGGAACGGTATCCCACCTTGTGAAAGTTTTAATTAGTAATCTCTAATATCCTTTTCCTTTGTGTGTGATAAACATTGTAAGAACCTCGAGAAATATATCAAGACTGCTTATTTATGTGTTCAATTAATATTTTTGTGTATTCGCTGTTACAGTACAATAACTCGGGGATTTGTTAAATTCATGTTTTCGTAAAATCACAAAGAAACCAAAAATTATTGACCGTAAAATTGTTTAGCAAAAAGTTGTACTAAATTCAATTTCATGAGATATTTTCTATTATAATCGATGAATTAGCACTTTTTGACCAAATCTGAGGTAATAAACAGTGAATAAAAAATGTATTATTAATATTAGCTTAAACATCCATTCAATACGCAGCTTTGTTGAATTTTTGAATCGTTAATTTAAGCTTTTTTGTGTGACCATTTTGTAACGTGTTATATTTTTACGTTTTGTATTTTTTTTTCGATATTACAACTTTTGAAGGAAGTTCTAACAAAAAAAATAGGATTACATTACACGTACATGCTGATTACTTAGATCGGATCAGGATTTTTATCCGAAACCAGGAAAATTGTTAACAATCTTTATTTTATCAGTTTAGATAAATTTGAAATGAACTGTTTACATAGACGACAAAAATAAATTCAGTCTCGTGTGATTCACACAATTATACATTTGAGTAAAAAGCGTTTAATTCTGGTACTACGTTTCAAAGACAATGCGGTAAACGATAAACATCAAATCATCCGTTAATTACCGTTATAACCATCTGCAGGTATCAAGTTATTATCTCGACTATTTGTGGCTTCCTACTTCCGTTGGAAACATTGTTTGTAGCTTGCGCGTGCCAAATTAAGACGAGCTGACGTGCAATTTTGCTGTACAGCTCATTATGGATTCCATTCGAATTCTGAGCGGAATGTTAATAAGCATATTAATTTTGCACGAGTCACATTATCAGATCTTGATATTGTTTTCCTCTCAACTCTTCTAATTTAAATATAACCTTCGCACGTTTCTTGTACAGTGTCCGCGGTATAATATGTTGAAGATTTTTTACCTGCTCCTTGTACGTACTTCGGTCTCTTCCAGGGTGAAAATCTAGAGAAGCAGCAGCAGAAGAGTTCGTCGATCTACATTAAACATGGTATGCAATCACTGGGAAAGGTACCGAACGCACGCCGGGCACCAGCCAACCTACCGTCTCTGAAGGCAGAACACAGCGGAACAGACGCAGCCGTACCCCTAGTACCCCCGGGCGCGCCAGGATGGGGCAAGCAAGACCCCTCGACGACCGCCGTCCCGCAACAGCAACAGCCCGTCGCGCCGACCTCCCAGATGCCAAACGCCCCCAACCCCTCGGCCATCCCCCAGAACGCCACCCAGCAGCCCGCGCCGCAGATCAGCCCGCACCAGGCCGCGATCGCCCTGCCAGTTACGACCACCATTCCGCCACACGGCAAACAGGTAGGTCCGGGTTGATAGGGATTTGTTTTTTTTTTCCTATTTTTTACTTTTTTTATTCGTTTTTTTTTTATAAGTCAAGACTATGGAAAAAATATATGGAGTGTTCATTATAAATGTTATTTTTTTAAAATTTCTTGGAAAATTTTTGTTTGAATGATTTTTGTGGATAAAAAACTTAAAATTACGAAAACAATAGCGAATCTAAAGCTTTTCTGGAAGTATTTAATTTTCAATATTAATTTTTTAATTTTTTTTAATAATAGTCGTTCGTCATTTTTGTTGAATCATTTATTGTTTTTTTAATGCTTTTGTTTTTATTTTTTCTTTATTTTTTTTTCTTTGAATGATTATTTTGTTAATCCTGGGGGGGGCGCGCGACTCTTCGGTATCTTCCGCATCTCTTAAGGGCTAACCCCTTTCTCTTGGCCCCGCAGTTGACGCCTTCTGTTCAGCCTGCGCCCACAGACAAGCTGTGGAGTTCGGTAATGAGCTGCCAAGACGCCCCCCACCCGCCCCTCTATCAGAGTCCCCAATTCCAGCACGAGTTCCCCAGCCTGTCATCTGGCGATGGCGGCCCCACACGCACTGGTTCCGATGCTCCGTACCCTTCCGGGCTAAGCCTCAGGCCGCAGACGGAGGGCTCCTGGACGCAGGGCGGGCAGAGGCCCGGAACGGAAGCCGCCGGCCCCCCGAGATCGAGCTCGGTCCCCCCGGGTGCCCCTCCGCAGCTCTCGGCCCAGGCCGGCCTGCCGCCGCCGCAACAGCAGCAGCAGTTCCCGCCCCAGATCCGCGGGGTCATGCCTTCGTTTGTGAGTAGATCGAGTGTCCGGCGGAAATAAAAAAAAAAACTTTTATTCTCCTTGCTTTTCAGATGTACAAAGGTAGCAACTTCCAGCAGGGAAGCGGAATCGGTATTCAGAATCAGAACACACCGTCTCCGGTCAACGGACGAGGCGGGGCGGCACGCCCCGCGGATAACCGTCCGCCGAGACTGGCAGACAGAGACAGGGAAGTCGAGGATATCGTCCCCAGGCCCATTATAAAAGACGAGGAGCTGACCCGCATGGCGGAGATCGGCAAGGACATGGGATGGGCGGATTCGGACGAAATCGACTACAAGTAAGCCTCGCGTCTTACGAAAAATTTCAACGAATGTTATATTTTCGTTTCTTTGCAGCCAGAAACTAGCGTTCAGCGACGACGAGTCAGACAGACCGTTAGCGAGGAGGGACGCGAAGAAAAACCAGCAGCAAATGAGGGAGAACCGAGAATCGGACAAGAGCGACGGCCACCCGAACGACATCCAACGCCAGTGGAGCGGCTCCCGCTCCAGCAGGGGCAGGTCCTCCGAGGAGGAGGACATCTGGTCGCAGAGACGCAGCCAGGCGACGAAAGAGATGGAAATCGTCGTGCAACGCGCCAAGCAACGGAAGGAAGAGGAGGAGAAACGTTTCAATCAGGAACGCAGGCAGGGCGCCGCCAAGAAACTGATGGAGCTCGAGGAGAAGATCCAGAAGCGCGATAGGGACAACCAGGAGGGCGTCGGCACCATCAACCCCTCCACCGTGCCGCCCAAACCGATAAATCACGTCGACATACCCCTGCCGGAGTTCCAGAAGGAGAAGGAACGCGACCGAGACAACAGATCGCGCACCCCCAACGAGCTGAGCGACGGGAAGAACCAGCCGGGCGGCAGCTCGTTCAAACACCTGACGCAGATCGAGGGCAAGAACTTCCCGCGGAAGCACCAGAAGCAGTCGGAGCAGCGGGACAGGGAGAGGAACGTGAGGGAGAACGGCGCGAGCTTCTCGAAACAGTTCCAGAACGACCTGCCGCCGCGGTTCCTCAAACACCAGCGCAACAACAGCAACTCGGGCCCGCAGGGCCAGGGGCAGTTCCACCAGTTCGACGGGCGTTGGGCGCCGGGGCAGGTCCCCCCGAAACCGCAGCAGCCCGGCAGGAACGCGAGACAGGACAGTCCCGACACCGAACGGAACGTCGACGACTACCCGAGGCAAAATCCCGAGGACGGTTATCGCGGTCAGCACCACGCGCCGCCAGAAACGGCGCAGAAACCGCAGGACGGGCGGTACGACGACTTACAAGACGTCCGTCACCAGCCGTACGACCAGCAGTACAGCCTCAGAGAACGGGAGGAGGACAAGCGGCAGAAGGACAAAGAGGACGCCCAGCGTCACCCGAACTACGACCAGCAGTACAACCGCAGGGAACGCGACGACGAGAAATGGCACAAGGAGAAGAAACAGGAGAGCGACGACTGGGGAGAGAAACGGGACAAGCCCCGAGACGAGAAACCGCTGGACCGCTACGACCGGCTGGAGCGGGAGCGTCCTCAGAGACCAGACAGCCGGGACTCGCGTTCCACGCGGCATTCACGCGACTCGGAACCCAGGGACTACATGAGTTCCTGGTCCGAGTCGGTCTACGAACCGCCGTACGAGGAGAAGTCGCGGGACCACCCGAGAGACGACAGACGAGCGGTGCCGGGACCCATAACTAAAGATCGCATCGAAGCGGACGACATGAGGAACGAAAAGAGGAACCTCACCCAGTTGAAACGCGGCCAGCCCGTCGTCGTCAAATCGGAGATGAAAAAAGACGAGAAAGAGGAGTCCGACGGAAAGAAAGATTCGCAAGCGTTCGGGACTTGGGCCGACTCGATCCCGCCCGCTTTGGAGGAGTCCGAGCACAAATTCGAGGAAGAAAAAAAACTCGACCCGAAACAGTTCGGGGAACAGACCAAGAAACCCGACAAGCTCGACGATTACAAAGAGAGGAACCGCGGCAGGCAGCACTCGGGCAACAAAGGCTGGGGCCCCAGCTGGCAGAAGCGGCCCCCGAGCCGCGGGCACAAGTCCGGAAGACAGGCGCACGACTACCACGGGACGGACTCTGACGCGTCGATGGACGAGCACCCCGCCGACAAGAACGATCAGAAGGGGGATATGAGGTCGGAGCCGCGCGACCGTAGGAGTCCCAAGCTGTCGAAGGACGAGAAGAACCGCGACAAGCAGGAGAAAGGCTTGGGCGATCAGAGGAAGCAGGACAAGCCGGAGAAAAAGGAGAATTACGTGCCCCGCGGCGAGCCCTCGAGACACGGGCGGGGCGGCGGGAATTTCCGCAGCGGTCGTATGGGCGGATTGGGGAAGAGGATCGACGGGTACGGTCCGCCGCCTTCCAAGAGTCCCTTCGGCCATCACGACGACAAGGAGAAGAAGGTCGCGGAAGAGAGCGCCGTGGAGAGTCCTCTGCCGGTGGAGGATAAGACCAAGCTGAATCAGCAGGCTTTGACGGCAGGTTAGTGCAATAATATGGTAATTAATTATGTGCCGGGGAAACTTTCGAGAAATTTTTGGCGGGCTGCTAATGCATTTCGTCTTGCTTCACCGTAAATTAAAACAATTCTATTCAGTCACAGAAGCCAATTTGACCACTCGTACTGTAGGTTATTTTTTAATGATATAAATTTATTTTTTTTTTGAATTTTTTTATGCTACAGATTTTTCAGTTGAAAAAATTAAAAATTAGAAAAAAGAAAAATTGTAGTAATACTAACGTATTGAAATATTTATTTAAATAAAGTTAGAAGCATTTTTTTACAGATTTTTTTTATTAGTATGCACCGGACTTAATTGTTCAAAAATTAAAAATTTCAAAATTAAGTAACAAAAATTACGGTAACGGATAAATCATTAAAAACTACAAAATTATAAAAATACATCCTTAAATTAATATAAATTTCACAAATGTTAGAAAATGAAAATAATTTTTCCATATTTTCAAATTAAAAAAATTCTAAATCATCAAAAAAGCAGCAATACGAATATGCAAAAAAATTTTGAATTTGTACAAAATATTTCAAAATCGAAGAAATTTAAAAAAAAAAAATTAATAAAATGGTTGCGAACATTTTGTTTGCACTTTCTTTATATATTAATCTTGAATATGGAAAAAAAAAATCTGTATTTTCAACTTAAAAAAATTCAAAATCGTCAAAAATGCAGCAATACGAATATGCAAAAAAAATGTTGATTTTCTTGGACAAAATATTTCAAAAAAAAAACTAAAACAATGGTTGCGAACATTTTTTTGCACTTTTTTTATTTATTAATTTTGAATATGAAAAAAAAATTTCCGTATTTTCAAATTAAAAAAATTTAAAATCATCAAAAAAGCAGTAATACGAATATGCAAAAGTGTTGCTTTTCTTGTACAAAATATTTCAAAATCGAAATTTCAAAATAAATAAATAAAAAAAAATTATTGCCAACATTTTCTTGCACTTTTTTTATATATTAATCTTGAATATGCAAATATAAAAAATTTCCGTATTCAAATTAAAAAAATTCAAAATCATCAAAAGAGCAGCATTATGAATATGCAAAAAAATTTTGGATTTCTTGTACAAAATATTTCAAAAATAAAAAATGGTTGTGAACATTTTTTTACACTTTTTTATATATTATCTTGAATATGAGAAACATTTTTCCGTATTTTCAAATTAAAGTATTCAAAATCTCAATAAAAAAGCAGCAATACGAATATGCAAAATCATATTCAAAAAAAATTTTTTTCTTGTACAAAATATTTCAAAAACTAAAAAATTTCATAAAAAATAATAAAATATGAAAATACATCCTTAAAAAGATATAAATTTCAAAAAAATCTTAGAAAATGAAAACATTTTTTCCAAATTTTCAAAGTAAAAAATTAAAAATCTCAGCAAGAAAGCATCAATACAAATCTGTACGCAAAATCATATTCAAAAAAATTTTGGTTTTGTACAAAATATTTCAAAAACAAAAAATTCATTAAAAAAAATAGAAAAATTGTAATGCAAAAAATAAATAATTTATTTAAATAACAAAATTCTTACGAACATTTTTTTACACTTTTTTATTATTAGTATTCACGACAATTGGTCAAAAATTAAGAATTTCAAAATAAAGTAAAAAAAATTGAAGGAGTATATAAATCATTAAAAATTTATTAAAAAATAATAAAATATGAAAATACATCCTTAAAAAATTATAAATTTCAAAAATGTCAGAAAAAGTAAAAAATTTTCCGAATTTTCAAATTAAAAAATTCAAAATCAACAAAAAAACAGCAGTACGAATATGCAAAAAAAAAATGGATTTCTTGTACAAAATATTTCAAAATCAAAGAAATTTCAACAAAAAATAAAAAAAATGGGTGAACATTTTTTTGCACTTTTTTTTATATATTATCTTGAATATGAAAATAATTTTTCCAGATTTTTTCTTGTACAAAATTCAAAAATAAAAAATTTCATAAAAAAAATAGAAAAATTGTACTTTTTTATTAGTATTCACTGGACTTTTAATTGTTCAAAAATTAAGAAATAAAGTAACAAAAATTGCAGCAATTATAAATCATTAAAAAAGTAGTGATATGAAAATACATTCTTAAAAAAATATTCAAAATCTTAGAAAATGAAAAAATTTTTTCCGAATTTTCAAATTAAAAAATTCTAAATCAACAAAAAAGCATCGATACAAATATATATATATATATATATATAATCAAATTCCCTTTTACCCTTAGGTGTCGGGAGCATCGATACAAATACACAAAAATAAATAGTCTTCGCTTTGTTGCCGTTGACCCGCACCATCTCCCTTTACGTGCACTGTAGGTTGCCTACAAATTCATGTATTTTTAATACACGATTACAGTGACGGTGTACGCTACAGTTAAAATGCATTTTAAAAAACTAATTATAATTAAGAAAAAAGAAGAATTTCAGAATAATTTTCGTAAACAAGGGAAAATCTTAAAATTTATAATTTTTTTTTCAAAATTTCTAAATTTTCCGTAACTTTGTCGTGAATCACTTCAAATAAATACCCATTAAACAATTATGCAGTGTTTCAAAGTTGGTTTGCGATGTTTTATCAGCAAGTCATGGCTCATTAAATGGCAATCAATTGACTGCTGGCACAAAAAAAGTTCTATTTAACATTTTCCAGTTGACCTTCATTTGATCTTGAAACTTACGGTAAAATCCAAGGTCTCCAGTAATTTTTGATATACAATATAACTTTTATCTGAAGTTTTTTTTGATGATACTTGATTGGCATTCAGGTCTCTTTGGGACACCCTGTATATGTTCGTTTACATTCAGACATTTTCGTTTTATTTACCCCGTCTCGCAACTCGCAGGTATCATGGGAAAGTCTCGGGTGGACCCCGCGCAAAGTTCCGACGAAAAGAACAAAGCGAGGGGCAAACCCGACCCACGGAAGAACAAACCCAGAGGAAAAGACGAACTCTGCGACACGAACTCGGAGAACTCCGACGAGAAAGACAAGAAGGACGGTCGCAAACTCCAGGATAGGAAAACGCAGGCCCCCCGTCCCCAGAACCCCCCGAGCCGGGGCCGCAACAACCCGCCCCGCCTGGGCGGCGAGAAGAGAAGCTACGACGTCCCGAGGGGGGAGACCGCCTCCCGTCAGAACTCCAACAACTCCCTGAAGAAAGACGACAAGCCCAGCAACGACCACAACGTCCTGGCGAACGCCATCGCCGACATACCGCTGAAGAACCACGACGACGCCGATCCCGTTGACGAGAAAGAGGACAAGGTGTCCCTGAACGGCGACTCGGAGGGCTTCCAGGAGGTGAAGAGCAAGAAGACGGGGAAGGAACGTCAGAAATCCGTCGACGACAAGCAACAGTGCAAGAACCCGTCGAAGAACGAGCCGGGCAAAGACCTCCCGAAGACGGAGAGGGACAGAGACCGCAAACCGAAGACCTCGGCCGTCCAGCTCACCCAGCAGCAGATCCAGAACATCCCGTCGTTGATGGCGACGCCCGTCAACCCGCCCCCGGTCCTGCCGCAGCCCAAGGGCCAGTTCGACAGGCCGAGGCAGTCGAAGCTGGCGCCTCGTTTCGCCAAGCAGAAGCTGCAGAAGGCGCAGATGCAGCAGCAGGTGCACGGACTGTGCGACGTCAACGATTTGAACAAGGTGAACCAGAGCCTGAACGTGTACGGGATGAAGGAAGTGGTGAGCGTGTCGGCTCCGGTGTCCTCGTGCGCTTGGGATAAGCCGTTGGGGTCCCAGCTGAGGGGTATGGAGCACGACGGGATGCTGGGGGTGGCGATCGACAGCGTAAAGGGTCTGGATCAGACGCAGCAGGCGTCGCAGGGGGCGAGTCCGAATACTGAGAAGGTGAGTTTTTTTTTTAATTTTTGAATATGTTCATATTTATTTTTTTTTTGACAGATTTTTTTGTGCTCCAGATCTTTCAGTTGAAAAATTTCAAAATTAAATGAAAATAAAAAGCATTGTTTTAGACTTTTTTTTCAGTATTCACTGGACTTTTAATTGTTCAAAAATTTAAAACTTCAAAATAAAGTAACAAAAGTTGCAGAAACAGATGAAAAACTATTAAAATATAAGAATGCATCCTTAAAATACTATAAATTTCAAAAAAATCTTGAATATGAAAATATTTTTTCTGGATTTTCAAATTAAAAAATTCAAAATAAAAAAAATTGAAAAATTGTTACAAACATTTTTTTACAGACTTTTATTATTTTTTAGTATTCACCGGACTTAATTGTTCAAAAATTAAAAATTTCAAAATAAAGTAACAAAAATTGCGGAAACAAACTACTAAAATATAAAAATAACCCATAAAATTTTGAATATCAAAATAATTTTTCCAGATTTTCAAATTGAAAAATTCAAAATCTAAAAAAATTCAAAATTAAAAAAATATTGAAAAATTGTAGTAATACATTTTTTTACACTTTTTAATTAGTATTCATCGTTCAAAAATTAAGAATTTTAAAATAAAAATTGCAATATATAAATCATTAAAAAGTACTAAAATATAAAAATACATCCTTAAAAAAATATAAATCAAAAAAAAGTTGAATATGAAAAAAATTGTTTCCGTATTTTCGAATTAGAAAATTGAAAATCAACAAAAAAAGCAACAATACGAATATTCAAACAACTTTTGGTTTTCTTATACAAAATATTTAAAAATCTAAAAAATTTCAAAATTAAAAAATAGAAAAATTGTAGTAATACAAAATATTGAAAAATTTATTTAAATAAAAAAATTGTTATGAACATTTTTTTACACTTTTTTTATTAGTATTCTCTGGACTTTTTTTAATTGTTCAACAATTAAAAATTTCAAAATAAAGGAACAGAAATTGCGGTAACAGATAAATCGTTAAAAACTCCTAAAATATAAAAATACATCCCTAAAATAATATAAATTTCAAAAAAATCTCGTATAAAAATAATTTTTTCAGATTTTCAAATTCAAAAATTCAAAATCTCAAAGAAAGCAGCAATACGAATACGCAAAAAAATGTTGATTTTCTTGTACAAAATATTTCAAAATCTAAACAATTTAAAAAAAGAAAAATTAAGAATTTGAAAAATACTAAAATATTAAAATACATCCTTAAAAATATATAAACAAATCTTTGAAAATGTATTTTTTTTCCAATTTTCAAATTAAAAAATTCAAAATCAACAAAAAAGCATCAATACAAATACACAAAATCATATTAAAAAAAAAATACAAAAATTGTAATACCTAATACAAAATATTGGAAAATTTAAATAAAAAACATTTACTTTTTTTTATTAGTATTCACTGGACTTTTAATTATTCAAAAATTAAGAATTTTTAAAATTATGTTACAAAAATTGCAGCAATATATAAATCATAAAAAAATGGCTATATTAAAAAAAGTCAGAAAATGAAAAAATTGTTTCCAAATTTTCAAATTAAAAAATTAAAAATCACAACAGCAACTAAACAGCAATACGAATATGTAAATTCATATTCAAAAAAATTTTGGTTTTGTACAATATATTTAAAATCTAAAAAATTTCCAAAATAAAAAAAATTGTTATGAGCATATTTTTTACAGGCTTTTTTTATTAGTATTCAGCTTTTAATTGTTCAAAAATTAAGAATTAAAATATAAAAATACATCCTTAAAAAAATATAAATTTCTGAAAAATTTTAGAAAATGAAAAAAAATTTCCGAATTTTCAAATTAAAAAATTCATAATCAACAAAAAAGCAACAATATGAATACGCAAAATCATATTCAAAAAAATTTTGGTTTTGTAAAAAATTTTCAAAATCTAAAAAATTTCATAAAAAAAATAAATAGAAAAATTAGTGCAAAATATTGAAAAATTTATTTAAATAAAAAAATTGTTATGAACATTTTTTACTTTTTTTTTTAGTATTCACTGGACTTAATTGTTCAAAAATTAAGAACTTCAAAATAAAGTAACAAAAATTGCAGCAATATATAAATCATTAAAAAGGTTATTAAAAAATACTATAAAATAAAAATACATCATTAAAAAAATAGAAATTTCTGAAAAATCTTAGAAATTGAAAAAAAAATTTTCCGAATTTTGAAATAAAAAAATTCAAATTCAACAAAAAAGCAGCAATACCATATTAAAAAAAAATGTTGGTTTTGTAAAAAATATTTCAAAATATAAAAAATTTCATTAAAAAACAACTAGTGATGCAAAATATTGAAAAATTTATTTCAATAAAAAAATTATTACGAATATTTTCTACACTTTTTTTATTAGTATTCACTGGACTTTTAATTGTACCTACTTAAATTTCAAAAAAATCTTAGAAAAATTAAAAAAATATTTCCGAATTTTCAAATTAAAAAATTCAAAATCTCGTCAAAAAAGCAGCAATAGGAATATTCAAAATCATATTCAAAAAAATTTTAGTTCTCTTGTACAAAATATTGAAAAATTTATTTAAATAAAAAAAATTGATACGAGCATTTTTTTTATACTTTTTTTTATTAGTATTCACTGGACTTTTAATTGTTCAAAAATTAAGAATTTCAAAATAAAGTAACAAAAACTGCAGCAATATATATCATTAGAGCTTATTAAAAAATACTAAAAAAATACAAAAATACTTCCTTAAAAAATATATAAATTTCAAAACAATCTTGTATTTCTTTTCATTAAAATCCTAATTTTTGTAATTCTTAATTCTTAGAAAAATTAAGAATTTTTTTAAATTTTCTGCATTTTTAAATTAGAAAATTGAAAATCACACTAAAAAAACAGCAATACGAATATCATATTCAAAACATTGTTAAAAATTTTGGTTTTCTTGTACAAAATATTTCAAAAACTTAAAAATGTATTTAAAATCTGTTTATGCCATTCTAAAGCACGAAGTGCTCAATTTTTTCTTGAAATTTATTCCTCTCTTTTTCATTAAAAAATTTGTTTAAAATGAGGGTCCATTTTTCAGGATGGGAACTCGAATCGGTGATTAGGTCAAAAATTTTTATCTGGGAATTTGAAATCCTATACATTTTTAAAATTCTGTAATTTTTGTCGTTTGTTACTTTTACATGAATTTTGAAACAAGAAAAAAAATTATGGAAATTCGAAACTCTGAAAAACATTATTATCGGTACTTAGATGATGGGAAAGCCCGGCCAGCTCCAGGACAAGACCCTCCTGGACGGCAGCACGCCCCCCGTCAACACCATAATCTTCGAGAACACCAACTTCAAGTCGGCGCCGGGCGCCCGCAACGCCCGCACCGACAAGCCCCGCCCCAAACTGGAGGACGGCGCCATCGACCCCTCCGTCATGGCGGGCTTCAAACCCACCATGAACGAACTGCTACAGAGCAAGAACGACAGCAAATCGGAACCGATACAACTGCCCCTGTTCAAGGAGGACTCGGCGGACATGAAGCTGGACTTCTTCGGTTCCGACCTCCAGTTCACCGACGACAAGGGGGCCAAGACCCTCATGTCCAAGTCCATCCACGCCATAACCAGCGGCAACAACACGGTTGACAGCCTCGACATCAAGATAGCGTCGGTGAAGAAAGTATGGGAGACGTCGGAGCAGGAGGGCGAGGAGACCCAGATCAGCTTCGGGGGGCCGCCGTTGGACCCCAACGTCTTCAGTCAGGGGAAGGACACTCCCGACGACAACCACGAAGGTTACAGTCCCTCCCCGAACCAGACGGCCTCCACCACGACAAATGTATGTAAGGTAAGGCTCGATTATTTATATTTTGTTGCGATTGTCTCGAGTCTCGTAAAATTACGACTTTCGGTGGACGACGGTTGATCCTCGACGTTTCTTTCTAGGTTAAACCCACCCAGCAGGTGTCCGGAAGCGGGCAGACCGCGCTCAGCGGCGCGGGTCACCAGCAGCATTCCGGGATTGTCGCGCCTGGTCTGATGGGCAATCCGCTGTCGCCACCGCCGCCCATACCGCAAGTTTTGGGGGCGAGCGTCGGCATCGGGCCGCAGCAGTACACCGCGAACCAGCACATTGGCTATCAGGTGAGTGTCGTCTTGTCGGAATGTTACTTTCTGCGCGCAACTCTTTTTTTATCCTCTTTGTCGATAAGTTTCATCAGAAGTGGGATAACGAATTCTTGTACCTTTTTCTTCAGCTTTCTTCCAGAAATTTGGAATTTGAATGCAGATTTCTCCTTCCTAAACTATTCGGCTTAATCAGAAGTGGGATTCCCTTTTTCCTTCAACTTTATCGGACAAATTTGAGGCTTTAAGTGGAAATTCCTTGTATTTAAAATATTAAATCAGGTTTTGCAGTTTAAAAATATTCTTTTCTAAGATTTGTGTCCTTTCCTTTATTTCCTACTAATTTCTTCCACAAGTTATTAATTTACTCAAACTCGATAAAAAGATACATAGATAATATTTTTGATGGAATCAGAAGCGGGATTCGAAACCCAAACGTCTCCTTCCTCGATTTTCCTCTCCAAACTATTCGTCCTTCCTAAACTACTCAGCTTAATCAGAAGTGGGATTCACTTTTTCCTTCAACTTTATCGAAGTGAAAATTCCTTCTATTGAAAATATTAAATCAAGTTTTGCAGTTTAAAAATATTGTTTTCTAAGATTTCTACAGCATTTTTCTCAATTTTAATGTATTTGGAAAAGTATTTTTTTAATTTAAAGCATAACGTAATTTCAGTAACCAAGTGCTGTTAGTTTGATCAGAAGTGGGATATCGAGTTTGAATTTCCTTGTCCCGGTTTCATTTCCCGAGTTAGTTGAATAAAATTGACACTTCAACTTCAAAGTGTTACAAATACTTTATTTTCTGTGTGCAATTTTTTTTTTATCCCGTCTAAACTCCTCTCGCTTCATTGAAAGTTGTAATTTTGTGTCCTTTTCCTGTATTTCCTACTAATTTCTTCTACAAGTAGTTAATTTACTCAAATTTGACAAATAGATACATACATAATGTTGTTGATGGAATCAGAAGCGGGATTCGAAAACCCAAACGTCTCCTTTCTCGATTTCGCTCCCCAAACTATTCGTCTTACGAGAAACATTAAACAGAGGTTATATCTTCCCTAGGCCGGGCTCTCGGGCAGCACCCAGTACGGCATGTCGGCCATCCCGTCGCCCCCGACCGTGCCCCTCGTCTACAACTCCACCCAGCAGCTCCAGGCCGCCGCCGCCCAATCGGCGGGTCTGTACGGCGCCTTCCAGATCGACCAGACGGGCGTGCTGGGCGGCCAGGGTCGTTCGCAGTACTCCCAGTACCCCAACTACCACGGCCTCGGACAGACGGCCAGCAGCCCCTACTCGACGCAGTCCGTCTACCTGCAGACGGCGCCGCCCCACCCGCCGCCGACGGCGCAAGCGCCGCCGGAGCTCTATCCCAATCTGAACAACTACAGGCTGTCGGCGACGGCGCCGTTCGGCCAGAGCCAGCAGCTCAACAACCCCACGACGGTGCTGATCAGCTCGACGAGCAACAGTTTGATGTCGGCCTCCGTCAAGCCCAGCAGCCAGCCCATCAGCGCCATCGGTAAGTGGAACGGTTTAGTTTTGTGTTCTTTTTCATGTTAAAATTTTAATAAAAATACAAACAACGAGACTTCGAGAATTGCACATTTTGCAAAAGTGCAAAAAAAGTCGAAAATGATGCAAAAGTTGCATATTTATAAAGTAAAAAAAGTGAAAATTGTTGCAAAAATGCCCATTTTGGAAATATGCAAAAAAGTCGAATATGTTTCAAAAATTGCACATTTTGCAATAGTGCAAAAAATTCTAAAATTACGCATTTTACAAAAGCGCAAAATAGTTGAAAATGCTTTGAAAATTGCACATTTTGCAGCAAAGTCGAAAATACAACAATAATTGCACATTTCGCAAAAGTACAAAAAAGTCGGAAATGCTTAAAAATTTGAATATTTTGCAAAGGCGTAAAAAAGGGGAAATTGTTCCAAAAATGCTCATTTTGGAAACGTGCAAAAAAAGCAAAAAAGCCTCAAAAAATGGAAAATTTGCAAAAAGGCAAAAAAATTTAAAAAAACTCAAAAAATAAAAAATATAAAAAAACCCAAAAAAAAGTGAAAAAAACTTGAAAAATGCAAAATTTGCAAAGAAAAAAAAAGCCAAAAAGCCTAAAAAATTGAACAATTTGCAAAAGCCGAAAAAAAGGGAAAAGGCAAAATTTGCAAAAAGGGAAAAAAGCCAAAAAGCCTAAAAAATTGAACAATTTGCAAAACGAAAAAAAGGGAAAATGGTGAAAAAAAGCCCAATTTGGAAAACAGCAAAAAAAAATCGAAAATGCTTCAAGATTTGTACATTTTGCAAAAGTGCAAAAAATTTTAAAATTCTTCAAAAATTACACATTTTACAAAAGCGCAAAAAAATTGAAAATGCTTTAAGAATTGCACATTTTGCAACAAAGTCGAAAATACAACAATAATTGCACATTTTGCAAAAGTGCAAAAAAGTCGGAAATGCTTAAAAATTTGAATATTTTGCAAAGGCGTAAAATAGGGGAAATTGTTGCAAAAATGCTCATTTTGGAAACGTGTAAAAAAAGTCAGAAATGCTTCAAGAATTGTACATTTTGCAAAAGTGCAAAAAATTTTAAAATACTTAAAAAATTACACATTTTACAAAAGCGCAAAAAAAGTTGAAAATACTTTGAGAATTGCACATTTTGCAAGTATAAATAAGTCGAAAATGCTTTAAAATTTGACTATTTTGCAAAGGCGTAAAAAAGGGGAAATTGCACATTTTGCAAAAGTGTAAAAAGTCGAAAATGCTTTAAAATTTGACTATTTTGCAGACGTAAAAAAGGGGAAATTGTTGCAAAAATGTTCATTTTGGAAACATGCAAAAAAAATCGAAAATGCTTCAAGAATTGTACATTTTGCAAAAGTGCAAAAAATTTTAAAATACTTCAAAAATTACACATTTTACAAAAGCGCAAAAAAATTGAAAATGCTGTGAGAATTGCACTTTTGCAATCGGAAATTCAAACATAATTGCACATTTTGCAAAAGTGCAAAAAAGTAGAAAATGCTGCAAAAGTTGCATATTTTGCCAGTGTAAAAAAGTTAAAGTTGTTGCCAAAATGTCAATTTTGGAAACGTGCAAAAAAGTAGAAAATGTTTCAAGAGTTGCACATTTTCCAAAAGTGCAAAAAAATTCTAAAATACTTCAAAAAGTCGAAAATGCTGTGAGAATTGCACATTTTGCCACAATGCCTGTTTCCTGGGAAAATATTCGATTTACTATTAAACTTTTAGATAATTTTTTTTAGTGTAGTCCGTGAGTTTAAAATTTGCACCTATTTCATAAAATATCTAGTTTCATTTATAGTTTAATTTCTTAATATTATTTGCACGTTTGATCTAAAGAATTACCTTTAAAAATCCAGAATTTTTCAACAAAAATTCAATCGAAAACCCAATACCGGTGAACCGTTACATAAATAAAAAAATTTACCATAACTAAAAGTAGCTTTGATGTTTTTGATGATTTTGCCTTCCTGACGTACGTTTCTCGGCAGGTACTGACTTGTTTCTGTTGTCGTTAGGCACGAAGGCGGGCGGCGTCGGCCAGGCCTACCAGCAGCAGTCCCAGCAGGGCCAGCAGGTGTACATGGCGTACGACCCCTCCATCCAGGCCGCCAACTACCTGCCGCCCAGCGCCGGCGTGATGCAGCGAGGTCCCGCCGGCCCAGTCCAGAACAACGTCGTGCCCGGCCTCCAGCCCTCCTCCTCCTACTATTCCGGATCGACAGGTACCAAAGCTTTTCCTACACCCTGGAGGTATTAGGCTAACGCGCTTTTGGGGGTTAAAAGTCGCTTTGCACACACACGCACACACTCGCATACATGACAACTGTAGTCGCCTCTCGTAGTTACTGCTCGCCTCTCATGGGACGGTAGATTTTTTACCGACGGGGTCTCGTGTGGTGACGATGTAGTGTTTAGACGTAAGGTGTTTTTTTTTTCTCTTCTGTTTGTGAGGAGAAGTTGGCGTTATGTCGGGTGTGGTCTTGCTTGTTTTTTTCTTTGAATTTTATCGTTTTCGGAATTTGAATTGTAAATAAATCTTGGTGTTCGCCTCTTTCGCTTAAAAAATCTGTCGTTTTTAACCGTGGTGGCAGATATGGAACGGGCCATGCTTGAAGCGTAGTTCCCGAGTAAAAAATGTCACGGGTCTTCGAAAATTGATTGTTTTTTTAAGGCATCATTGTTTGTTTTTAAGATATTTCAAACAATAATGATAAAATTTCAAGAATGCCTAAAACGGACTTATTTCATGTGATATTAATCTTGTTGATGGTGATTTTAAAGAAAAATGTAAATATTTAATGAAACAAACGTTTTTACCCTAGCGTATCGCTAAAACCTTTGTTTCGCAGGAAAATTGGTTTGGATTCTCTGCCTCTGTTGTCGGTTAAATTTTCTACTTTAAACCTTACATTTTTCTTGCGCACCGCAAAAGTTGCACATTTTGCAAAAGCGCAAAGAAGTGAAAGTTGTTGCAAAAGTGCACATTTCGAAACATGCAAAAAAGTCAAAAATGCTTCAAAAATTGCATATTTTGCAAAAAAATTAACGATACTACAAAATTACACAAAAGTGCAAAAAAGTCAAAAGCGCTGCAAAAATGCACAATTTGGAAACATCCAAAAGTCGAAAATGCTTCAAGAATTGCATATTTTGCAAAAAAAAGTCGAAAACGCTGCAAAAGTTGCACATTTTGCAAAAGCACAAAAAAGTGAAGATTGTAAAAATGCATATTTTTGAAATACAAAAAAGTCGAAATTGCTTCAAGAATTACGTATTTTGCAAAAATGTCGAAAATACTACAAAAATTTCACATTTCATAAAAGTGCGAAAAAATCTAAAGCGCTGCAAAAGTTGCATTTTGCAAAAGCACAAAAAAGTCAAGATTGTAAATATGCACATTTTGAAACATACAAAACAGTCGAAATTGCTTCAAGAATTGCATATTTTACAAAAAAGTCGAAAATACTACAAAAATTTCACATTTAACAAAAGTGCAAAAAGGTCAAAGGCGCTGCAAAAGTTGCACATTTTGCAAATGCACAAAAAAGTGAAGATTGTAAAAGTGCATATTTTTGAAATACAAAAAAGTCTAAATTGCTTCAAGAATTACGTATTTTGCAAAAATGTAGAAAATACTACAAAAATTTCACATTTCATAAAAGTGCGAAAAATCAAAAGCTCTGCAAAAGTTGCATTTTGCAAAAGCACAAAAAAGTGAAGATTGTAAATATGCACATTTTGGAAACATACAAAATAGTCGAAATTGCTTCAAGAATTGCATATTTTACAAAAAAGTCGAAAATACTACAAAAATTTCACATTTAACAAAAGTGCAAAAAGGTCAAAGGCGCTGCAAAAGTTGCACATTTTGCAAATGCACAAAAAAGTTAAAATAGTTGCAAAAATTTACATTTTGGAAACATGCAAGAAAAGTTGAAATTGCTTCAAGAATTGCATATTTTACAAAAAAAAGTCGAAAATACTACAAAAATTTCACATTTTAAAATTGTTGCAATAATGTACAATTTGGAAACATGCAAAAAAGTTGAAAATGCTTCAAGAATTGCATATTTTACAAAAAAAGTCGAAAATACTACAAAAATTTCACATTTAACAAAAGTGCGAAAAAATTAAAAGCACTGCAAAAGTTGCACATTTTGCAAATGCATAAAAAAGTTTAAATAGTTGCAAAAATGCACATTTTGGAAACGTGCAAGAAAAGTTGAAAGTTCAAGAATTGCATATTTTACAAAAAGTCGAAAACACTACAAAAATTTCACATTTCACAAAAGTGCAAAAAAGCCGAAAGCGCTGCAAAAGTGCAAAGAAGTGAAAATTGTTGCAAAAATGCACATTTTGGAAACGTGCAAAATTTTTTCTTAAATTTGCCTCTTCATTAAATATTTTGCGCAATTTAGGCCATATTTACCTTGATTAAAATCTTATATGTGTAAACATTGTAGCGCTTTAATACGGATCTGCGAAACAACACTTGAACGCTTATATATCTGTAAAAGTTGACTTTCAGTGCCTTAAAAAACATTAAAAACCTAAAATCAAGGAAATTCATCTTTGAAAACTACCCGTGCAGTATGGTTCGTTCCTTTTCAGTGCCGTTTCATTTAAAATTGTTGGATTATGTAAAAATTTGGGTAAACTAATCGGAGATATTAGTAATCCGTAGAGACGAACACGTTTCTATATATTTTTGCGCATTTCCCAACGAAAACAAACAAGATCACCGTTTATTTCCGACTTTTTTTTTTTGTTGTAGTACATTAACTGTTAGTTTGTCGCTGTGTGTATAATAATTTATTTCATGTATAAAAAGAATCTCTCCCAATACCAGTTTATTTATTTAATGAGTTTATATTAGCCTCTTTATTATTTTTTTGTGCTACCTTAACGGAAATTTATTTCTTAGGTGTAACATGTAACCTATACAGAGTGTGACTTTAAAGGGGGTCGTATTCCGTTACGAAAACTGAATTTTTTATTTTTTTAACCTTTTTTCATGTCACAGAAATTTTACGATGAAGACACACAAACACACTTCACTAAATACCACTCTAAATTTTATAAAACTGTTATTTCGGTCTCCGCCACTCGGTCACGCTCATACAACCGACTTTGGGTGCTGCCCAGTGACGACGTAGACAAGGGCTTGAGCGCAGTTTAAAAAACAAACGATAACGGTTTATTTGAACTAAAAAGATATTTTTGAGTTAAGATTCTGATAAAAACCTGACCCCCACTTGAAGTTACGCTCTGTATACACGACTATACAATGTAGTTAGTGTAGATGAATTTGTTTACTTAATAAAATTCCATTATTTCTAATTTGTGTTATTTTTTTGCATGTTCACGTTCGTCTGTATGCTTAGTTTACAACCTAACCTAACCGGCAGTAGTCAAAAAGTAGAACACAGTTCCCTGTCCTCTTTAAAACAAATTCTAATCAATGTAGTTTTAGAAAAGTAACGCTTTATATTCGTTAAACAACCTCGAATGTGAGTTTTACTCGATCGAGTCGACTTGCGTCGAATCAGAAGCGGGATAATTTTTTTCTCTCGCCGATTAACTAACCTCCGCAAACCTGTAACCTACTAACCTTGTCCGTAGGGGGCCAGACGGGGTACTACCAACAGCCGGGCAGCTCGACGCTGTCCTCGGCCCAGCTGCAGCAGCACCAGGCCGGCTACGGCCTCCAGGGCAACGTCTTCGGGACGCACAGCCAGTCGCATACCAACACGGGCCTCCAGAACTACTCGCCGTTCCTGCCGACCTCGCTGCAGATGGCGGCGGCCATAAACGCGCAGCAGTTCAGGTCCGGCATGCCCGCGCCCTACATGAAGGGCGTCGGCGACCAGTCCGGGAGGCCGCAGCAGCTGAAGAGCCCCAGCAGCCAGGAGGTGCTCTCCTCGGTTTTTAATTCGGGTGAGTGTGTTGGTTTCGGCGCGGGGCCGCTCTCTTTGTTTCGGAGCAGTCTTCTTTTTTTATCCGGTTTTTGGGGTCGAAAATTAGTAACGGGATTTCAAGATCGGCAGTTTCAATCCCGAGAATAGCTGCCGATGCCAAAATTTAACTAAATATTGACTGTTTTTACTCTTTGTCGAAGAAAATACGTTTTTCAGTTACTTATACTGCTTGGGAGGATTATCGGTTCGGTTTTATGTAATAATTACGGGAATCAAATAAGATCGACTTGATTTTGGGGTCGATCCTGTGACTTGAAATCTGGAATGTGGTCCGTGTCTTAAAATTGAACTAAAACTGAATAAACTCATCTAAATGTCGTTATAGTCGATTAAACGTGTCCAGATTTTATTCGCAGTATCTCCCAAGGAAGTAGATGAAAAGTAGGTCAAATGTCTCAAACCCAATTGGCCTAAAAAATTGAACGGAAAGAGCCGCAACTCCTTTTTTTTATATTTCTTACTATAAAATGTGTGATATTTTTCATACACTTAATTTTTTAAAATGGGAGCCCTTATTTTTTTTATATTTTCAAATCTGCATAAAATTTCACTAGACTTCATATTTGCTCTTGAATGTGGTCAAGTATATCAATGTAGGCCAATTTCAACAATTTTTTGCGGTTTTGTCCTAGTTTCTGAATAAATACACAAAAAGTAATTCAAATGTCTTGAGCCCAATTTGCTAGGAAAATTGAACGGACAAGAGCCGCATCTTCATTTTGTCACACTTCTTACGATCAAATGTGTGATATTTTTCATACACTTATTTTAATTTAATTTTTTAAAATGGGAGCCCCCGGCTTTTTTTATATTTTCATATCTGCATAAAATTTCGCTAAACTTTATATTTGCTCTCGTATGATGCCCGGAATCTCAAGGCGGGCCAATTTTANCTGCCGATGCCAAAATTTAACTAAATATTGACTGTTTTTACTCTTTGTCGAAGAAAATACGTTTTTCAGTTACGTATACTGCTTGGGAGGGTTATCGGTTCGGTTTTATGTAATAATTACGGGAATCAAATAAGATCGACTTGATTTTGGGGTCGATCCTGTGACTTGAAATCTGGAATGTGGTCCGTGTCTTAAAATTGAACTAAAACTGAATAAACTCATCTAAATGTCGTTATAGTCGATTAAACGTGTCCAGATTTTATTCGCAGTATCTCCCAAGGAAGTAGATGAAAAGTAGGTCAAATGTCTCAAACCCAATTGGCCTAAAAAATTGAACGGAAAGAGCCGCAACTCCTTTTTTTTATATTTCTTACTATAAAATGTGTGATATTTTTCATACACTTAATTTTTTAAAATGGGAGCCCTTATTTTTTTTATATTTTCAAATCTGCATAAAATTTCACTAGACTTCATATTTGCTCTTGAATGTGGTCAAGTATATCAATGTAGGCCAATTTCAACAATTTTTTGCGGTTTTGTCCTAGTTTCTGAATAAATACACAAAAAGTAATTCAAATGTCTTGAGCCCAATTTGCTAGGAAAATTGAACGGACAAGAGCCGCATCTTCATTTTGTCACACTTCTTACGATCAAATGTGTGATATTTTTCATACACTTATTTTAATTTAATTTTTTAAAATGGGAGCCCCCGGCTTTTTTTATATTTTCAAATCTGCATAAAATTTCGCTAAACTTTATATTTGCTCTCGTATGATGCCCGGAATCTCAAGGCGGGCCAATTTTAACACTTTTTAAGGTTTTGTCGTAGTTTCCAAATAAATACACGCAAAATAGTTCAAATGTCTCGAGCCCAATTTGCTAGGAAAATTGAACGGCAAGAGCCGCATCTCCATTTTTTCACACTCTTACGATCAAATGTGTGATACTTTTCATACACTTACATTTTTTAAAATGGGAGCCACTGGCTTTTTTTATATTTTCAAATCTGCATAAAATTTCGCTAAACTTTATATTTGCTCTCGTATGATGCCCGGAATCTCAAGGCGGGCCAATTTTAACACTTTAAGGTTTTGTCGTAGTTTCCAAATAAATATACGCAAAGTAGTTCAAATGTCTCGAGCCCAATTTGCTAGGAAAATTGAACGGCAAGAGCCGCATCTCCATTTTTTCACACTTCTTACGATCAAATGTGATATTTTTCATTTACATTTTTTAAAATTGGATCCGCTGTTTTTTTTTATATTTTCAAATCTGCATAAAATTTCCCTAGACTTCATATTTGCTCTCGTATGCAGTCAGGAATATCAAGGTGGGCCAATTTTTACACTTCTTAGGATTTTGTCGTAGTTCCCAAATAAATTCATGAAAAGTAGGTCAAATGTCTCGAGCCCAATTGGCCTGGAAAATTGAATGGAAAAAGCCGCAACTCCTTTTTTTTATACCTCTTACAATAAAATGTGGAATGTAGTCCGTGTTTTCATACACTTACATTTTTTTAAATTGGACTCGCTGTTTTTTTTTTATATTCTCAAATCTGCATAAAATGTCATTGTACTTCATATTTGCTCTAGAATGCTGTCAGCTATATCAAGATGGGCCAATTTTAACAGTTTTGGGGTTTTATCGTAGTTTCCGAATAAATACGCAAAAAGTAGTTCAAATGTCTCAGGTGGAAATTATTTCATTTTAGGATTCGGGAATCGTGGAATCTTTTCTTTGATAAATTTCTTAGGAATTTCAAGAAATAATTAAATTATAAAAGATTATTTCTGGTGTTGTTTACCCCTTAAATTTTTTTTATATAAAAATGTTTGCATATAAAAAAAGTTATTGATCATCACAAAAAACGGCTCAAAATTAATAGCGATTCTCTTAAACAATCCAAGTTATATGGATAATATGATTTTTACCATCAATTTTTCTAAAAATCGAACCTAAAACGTTAGAACTACTTTTTGTGTATCTACTTCAAAAACGACCTGCAAAAAAGTGCCCTGAACCCGAAAGTGTAGAAAATGGGTCTGCTCTACACAAAAAAATTTATATCGACTTTATAAATTTATTATTTATTTATTTATTCTTTTTTTAGGTTCGCAGATCCCCTCCCCCAAGTCTAGACAGAACTGCAAGCACCCGCCGCCGCAGTCGAGCCCCACGGCCCAGCACAAGTACAATTTGTACCAGGGGGTGGGCGGACAGCAGAATCCCAACGTAAGTGTTAAAAAAAAACAAAATTACGTGAGACGTTCTTTTCCCGTTTCGGCAAAATTTTTAATTTTTATTGATTTTCAGATGCAGAGGTACCCGGCGCCCATCCAGCGCCCCATGAATTTCCAACAGATGCAACAGAGCAACACGGTGAACCAGAAGCACAGGAACAACCCGAACAACAAGGCCCCCAACAGGCAGTACTACGGCGGGCAAAGTAAGTCGTAAGTTTTTACATCGACGCGAAGCGTTCATTTTTTTTAATACCCGTCCCGTATATTCGTTCTGAATACGTTTATAATCCGTTTCTTTATACAGGGCGTCCCAAAACGGAGGGTCGGTCTGGCAACCACACACACCCGAGATCGAAATAACATCATTTAAACAAAAAAAAAAAAATGTTTGCGGCGTATCTACATACTTCCGCACACTCACGTCGGTTAAAATAGAAAAAAAAAATTGAGATTAGCGGTTAATATCGTGAAAATCATTGAAGATGGCAAGAAAAAAACGGTTTTGAAAATTGTATTTTAACGCCCTGTACGTTTTAAACGAAGTGTTTTCGTGTGTATTTAACTTTGTGGTTACCTGATCGAAGTTTTTTTTTGGGACACCCTGTATATGGGGTTGTTCGTTGGTGAGACAAAATATTATAGATAGCTCCGTTATTATTAGAGATACAATGAAATTGGTTACGTGAAAGTTGAGGGGGTAAAAAAACTATGTTTAAAATTATTTTTGGATGTGGTGGTGTATAAGAGTTTTTGATGGTAAAAAAAGACTACGATTTACGAAAAAAAATAAATCGGTCAAAATCACACTAACCGTTTACCCGTATTTGTACCAGCAATACATTTTTATAGATTGTATTACACCGTTTGTCTAAATATGAAGCAATGCACAAATAACGGACTTTCCTCCGTTCTAACGCAGATTTTCTACAAAATGGAGTTGGTTTAAAACTCAAATAACTTTTTGTTGTAAATAAATTTGTAATTTTGAACAAGCAACGTCGTAAATTACAAATTTCTCGACAACAAAAAGTTATTTGAGTTTCAAATCAACTCCATTTTATTGAAAATCTGCGTTAGAACGGAGGAAAGTCTGTTATTTGTGCATTAATTCATATTTAGACAAACCGTGTAATAAAATCTATAAAAATGTATTGCTGGTTGCCTATTTACTGTAGAGACCTCTTAATTTTATTGTGAAGTAACTCTTTTTTGGCATTAGAGAAAATTACCAAAAATGAACTATTTCTTAAATGGGACATTAGAACTACTTTTTGTCCATTTTCAGAAAAACCTGGAAAAAAACTACAACTTGAAAAGAAAGATCTTTCAAAATCAAAGTGACTGTTTACGAGAGCAATTTTTAGCGCTGTTTTTTTTTTTAAATCCGTCCAATTTTAAAGATATTGAGCAAATGAGCGAACTCGAATAGATTCCAAAAATAAAAAAATATTACCTAAAAAATATAGGCCACTTGAAAAAGCGCTGCTGAGTAAAAGGTACAAACGGTAAGATCTTTTTTATCGTGGCTATTCTTGCTTGGTGGAATAGCGGCAATAGAAAGATCTTACCATTTCTACATTTTCCTTACGATTATTTCACGAAGTAGCCTTTTCTGCATACATTTTTTAACGTTAATAGACAAACTTTCAGAGAAAAAAAAATTTGCATCAAATAATAGCGGAATAACCCCTCGTGTAACTCAAGAATTTTTTCCGCAAGTTTTTTGGGGTTTTGTCGTAGTTTCCAAATAAATACACGGAAAGTAGTTCAAATGTCTCGAGCCCAATTAGCCAGGAAAGTTGAACGGCAAGAGCCACATCCCCATTTTTTCATACTTACATTCAAATGTGTGATATTTTTCATACTTATATTTTTAAAAATGGGTTTTTTTTATATTTTTAAATGCATAAAATTTCATATTTACTCTCGTATGCTGTCAGGTATATCAGGGCGGCCAATTTTAACACTTTCTGAGGTTTTGTCGTAGTTTCCGAAAAATGCACGAAAAGTAGTTCAAATGTCTCGAGCCTAATTTGCCTAGAAAATTGAACGGCAAGAGTTGCATCTCCATTTTTTCATACTTCTTACGATCAAACGTGTGAAATTTTTCTTACACTTTTTATAAAATAGGACCCCCATTTTTTTTTATATTTTCAAATCTGCGTAAAATTTCACTAGGCTTCATATTTGCTCTCGAATGCTGTCGGGCATATCAAAGTGGGCCAATTTTAACACTTTTTGGGGTTTCGTCATGGTTTTCGAATAAATACACAAAAAGTAGTTCAAATGTCTCGAGCCCAATTTTCCAGGAAAGTTGAACGGCAAGAGCCACATCTCCATTTTTTCATACTTACGATCAAAAGTGTGATATTTTTCATACTTATATTTTTTAAAATGTGATCCCGTTTTTTTTATATTTTCAAATCTGCATAAAATTTCAATAGACTTCATATTTACTCTCGTATGCTGTCAGGTATATATCAGGGCGGGCCAATTTTAACACTTTCTGGGGTTTTGTCGTAGTTTCTGGATAAATACACGAAAAGTAGTTCAAACGTCTCGACTGGAAATTTTTTAATTTTAAAATTTTGGGATCGTGAAATCTTTTCACGAAGTAGCCTTTTCTACATAAATTTTTTAACGTCAACAAACTTTAAAAAAAAAAAATTTGTATCAAATAATAGCGGAGCTATTGTTTTGCCCCTCGTGTAACTCAAGACTTTTTTCCGTCAGTTGGGGTCTGAGATTGACGCGTTTTCCAGATAACTCGCTGGGCTCCCAGGGCGAGAAGCCGGACGACCCGAAGATGGGCGACGGCGTGTCGCTGGGCGGCGCCAACCCCCCGACGAACCCGGCCAAGGCAGCGATCGGCACCGGCGCCTCGGTGACTGTCAACGCCGCCTCGGAAAAGGTCAAGGACAACATGAAGGAGGAGACGGCCGTGTTGAAGGACTAGGGGAGGTTTTAACTAAGCTTTACTTTAAGTACTAAAAAAGTTTCATTCTACTTTCAAAAAAAAAAAAGCTAAAAAAAAACAAAACTGTACATTTAGCTAGGAGCACACCCAGGAGGAGGACGTTTTGTTGAGGATATTTATTACTTTTTTTTTTAACCATTGATCTGTATTATTAGAGACCCGTTCGATTCGGTGTATTTATCGTTTTACTTCCGTCGATCGCGGCGGCCGTTTGAATTTAGGGAGAGACGGGGAGGTCCGCCGATTGGAAAAAACCTGTGTTTCAGAGAAGAAAGTAACTTACAAATTAGCGTAGCAGCATTATATCTGTGTCGTGACAAGTGTTTTTTTTTTTTTTTGTTGACGCCCGACGAACCCCCGAACGTACGTAAGCTCTCTGCGAAACGTGGCGGTTCGTCCGTTTCCTAGCCGGGATTGTGCAGCAGCTTGAGCGTACGGAACAGCCGCTTTCGCCTTCCTTCTCGTTTACGACGCGCTAAACCGCGCGGTCTCGCCGTGGCTCCTCCGGAGTGTGTTGGGTTCCGGGGAAGAGACGTAGCGTTTGGACTCTCCGGGTAGTGGTTTCGCTCGTTCGACCGAGGGACTCACGCGTTTGGATAGTGTCGGGTGGAAGTGCCGGCGACGTCTGTTTTTGGAGACTGGAAAGCTGTTTTTTTTTTTTCGTTACACAACTCCAATTTTACTCGGAACTAAATTATGTCCTACTCGAGATATTATTTAAAACATTCAATAGTAAATGGTTTAAATATATTGATTGCAGTTTTATTTCACCTTTGAACTACCACAATTTATATTTTCTTTGTCAATTGGTTATGCAGCACGTATACAGACTTGTAAATATGGTTGCATAAGTTCTAAAGTTTGACAACCAACGCCATCTATGAATTATAATGCAAATTACAATTATCCACTAAAAAGAATCCATAAATCTATTTCTAATATTTTTATTAAATATAATAACGACATTTTATGAATATCAAGAGATGGCACGAAATAAAATTGTCTTAGAATGTGATAAAAGCGTTATTATAAAATTGTAAGTTTGGTTGCCTAACATTTGCATGGATATGATCCTTGAAAATTTTCAAAAAATCTAGCTACTCATCTAAAGGCATTACCATAACGCTCCTGGAATTGCCTTTTTCTTATTAAGTTATAAAAAAGATACAAAAAACTGGCGATTTTAATAAGTATCGAAATTTTGTTAATTTTTATGCAGCCAAGTATACACCTGCATGTATTGTATGTTGCCTACCGAACAAAAACTTTGGTGAAACGAAAGAAAAAATGGAAAATCTCGAAAGCTGGTTTAGTCAGAGAGGAACTGAAAGCAGTTTTGGATTGGTCAAGGTCATTATAATTCTTTCATCCGGATTTTTTTTTTCAGATTTTTCCGAGTCCTAAAAATTTTTGAGAAAATCGAAAATTATCAAAAAATTTAAGTGCTTTTCTAAAAGCGATTCTGTACGTAACTGAATCGTCAAACACGCTGTGATGGTCCGTTTTTTTGCAAGTGTTTCTGCCGAAAAAAAAATCGAAAATCTCGAAAAATGTAGAAGATAGAGAAAAACTGAATGTAAGTCACAGCCGTCATAGTTCACTCTTTTTTTTTCATTATTTTAAAAACCAAATTATCTACGATCTTTCCAAAATACACTTCTCTTTTTATCAGGCGCGGCAAATACCTCTACAAGTTTTTAAAAATATCAGGTGCCATAAATACATGGTCCACAAAACGTATAAGATTCTTACAAAAACTAGACAAAATTTTCATTAAAAAGATAAATTTTGGCATCAGAGTATTATTTAGCTTTTTTCTATTAGGCGCGGCAAACACCTCCTTCTTCAGTCCCGTGGTCATTAATAGGCGTCCTTTATCCTATTAAATTAATAAAGTTATAAAAAAATACGAGGAAAAACTAGTGACAGCAGAAATTATTGTGACGGCTTATGCAACCATGTATACACTATTTTGTATTATGTGTTGCCTACCGAACAAGAACAGTACGAGTTAGACAACAGAGTGAAGGTTTGAATTGATTTGAGCCATTGTAATTTGCCGGAATATTTTCTGGTTTTTCTGGAACCTAAAAATTTTAGAGAAAATCGATGGAAATTCAAAAAAATTGTCAAAAAATAAAAGTGCTCATTTAAAGGCAGTTTTGTCTCAATCTTTCTTTAAAATAGTGATGTAATGTAATGTATTGTACATTTTTAGTGAATCATCAATAGCCGTCCTTTTTCCTATTAAGTTACACAAAAAAATACAAGTTAAAAAACAGGTGACTCTGATCGTCTAAAAATTTTGTGAATTATTATGCAGCCAAGTATACACTATTATTGTATTGTGTGTTGCCTACCGAACAAAAACAGAATAAGTTAAAAAAGAACAATGATGTTATGAATCGATTAATCATTATAATTCACCAGAATATTTTGTGATTTTTCTGAAACCTGAAAATGTTTAAGAAAGTCGATGGAAATCCACGAAAATTGTCAAAAAATAAAAGTGCTCAATTAAAGGCAGTATCGTCTAAATTTTTCTTTAATATAATGATGTAATGTAACGTGTTGTTCATTTTTAGTGCATTTGCCTATAATCCTTCACAGTCCTGTGGTCAACAATAGACGTCCTTTTTCCTATTAAGTTATGGTTGGTTTATAAAAAAGTTTTAGTCCTAACTTAGCCGTAACTTAACCTTAATCTTAGTCCTAAAAAGTTAAATGTACAGAATGTAATGTATGGGTTTATAAAAATCCCTAGTCGTAAGGAGGTCTTAAGCCTTGAAAGTTCGCATCTTTTAATTTTTCTAGGATTAAGTCTAAGATCTGAGAAGTGCGCATGCACAAGTATTGCATTTCGTAGTATAGTGGTCTCCTGTCTTTGTCTGGTGTTCGCCATTACGCCATTACCTGTGCCATTACCATAGTAATAGGTTATATTTTTCTTTTCACTCACCAACAAAACAAATAAAATAACATTACCACAGAATAATAAACAAGTATTATGCTGTGATATTACTAGCCATGCGCGTAGTCGAATCGCTCATTGGTTAATCTTAATAAAATTAGGACCACACATTGTTTTTATAAACGTGTACCTATTCTTAGGACTAATACTAAGATTAGTGTAAAGGTTAATACTAAGACTAAGACTAAGTTAGGACTAATACTTTTTTATAAACCAACCATTACACAAAAAACTACAAGTAAAACACTAGCAACTATGATCATCTTCAAAAAATATTGTGAATTCTTATGCAGCCAAGTATATACTAGTATTGTATTGTATGTTGCCTACGGAACAAAAACGGAATGAACTAACGAAAAACAATGAAGTTTTGAATCGGTTAGGTCCATTATAATTCGCCAGAATAATATCTGATTGTTCTGAAACCTAAAAATTTTTGAGAAAATTGATGGAAATTCACGAAAATTGTCAAAAATTAAAAATGTTCATTTAAAGAAACTTTTGTCTCGACTTTTCTTTAATATAATGATCAATGTAATGTGTTGTACATTTTTAGTGCATTTGTCTATAATCTTTTACAGTCCTGTGCATTAATAGACGTTTTTTTCCTTTTAAGTTATACAAAAAAAAAACAATAAAAAAACTGGTAATACAAAAAATATTTTGTGACGACTTATGCAGCCAAGTATACACAGTATTGTATTGTGTGTTGCGTACCGAACAAAAATTTGTAATGAAATTTAAGAAAATACAGAAATTTTAGAAACTATTGAAGCTAGACAGGAACTGAATGCAGTTTTGGATTTTTCTGAGCTCTAAAACTTTTTGAGAAAGTTGAAGATGAAGTGCCTTTCTAGAGATGGTTCCGTATGCGTCTGGGTTCGCTACGATGTTTTAATTACTATTAAAATCTCGTTGTCTAATCGACGAATTAATGTTCCACTCACAAGTTACTGGACTATTAGTTCCACTTTCGATCCTTGTTTTTACGTGTATCCGGTTTTTTATGTTAATACGTCCAATTTTTTTATATGTAGGATCCTGAATGGTTATTTGGCAATTTTGATTGGTAAAACAAATGCGTAATAAAATTTTGTAGTTTTTATATTTCACTTTTTTACGCTAGAAAACCCTTTAACTACGAAATTAAATATTTTTTCCGATGTTCTTTATTTCATGGCACCCTAGACACGCAACAGAAATTTTACTTTTGTTTCTTACGATGGAGAACACAAAATGAAGAAAGCCAATTAATTACGATATAAAATAAAACTCGATGTAGTTTTATAAAAATGTATATTTAAAATTATTATAAAAATTCATACTTCGTTCCAGTCTTTGCTTAAATATCGACATAATTTATCAATCTACCTAACGAATTAAATATTACATTAAAAACGATCAATTATTAACAGGATTTTGCTTCTGAAATTCCATCATAAACTTAACCAGCAACGTCACGTCATCTAAGGACACGGCGTTGTACAAGCTAGCCCGGATCCCCCCGACCGACCGGTGACCCTTAAGCTGAAACATATTCAACTTCTCCGCCTCCTCCAGGAACTTCGCTTCGAGCGCTTCGTTCCCCATTTTCCCTCCAACCCGGAACGGGATATTTATCCTGCTCCTCACGTTGGCGTCGATCGGGCAGCAATAATACGACTTAGAATTCGCCATGGTCTCGTAGAGCAACTTGCTCTTCTCGTCCGACTGCTTCTCCATGGCCTCGACCCCTCCCTTCTCTATTATCCACTGCAGCACCTTCTCCATCACGTACACCCTAGAAGAGAACACGCGTTTAAAAAAAAACCTAGCGTTTACGATTAATACGGAAACTTACGAAAAAGTGGACGGTGTATTGTGTATAGAATTCTCCTTGTTGATGTGGGTGAAATCGAATACTGAAGGGCAAACAGTCATGGGGTTCCCTAATAAATCTTCCCTGATTATTACGACGACCACTCCGGAGGGGCCGATGTTCTTTTGGGCTCCCCCGAAGATGACTCCAAACTGCAAAACGAAGGTAGGTACGATTAACACAAAGTCGCACGATTAAAATTTGTCTTTACCTTCGACACGTCTACTTTCTTGGTCATTATGCTGGAAGACATGTCACATACGATCGGGACCCCGTTCGTGTTTGGCACGTATGGAAATTCAACTCCTGAAAGCGATAATTTGAATTTGTTTTTTATTTATAATAAAATAAAAAATATTCACATATAAATTATTTAATCGTAAAGCTTTTTCTAGAAAGTCATGTACGTTTTTGTATGTGCACGGGCCGGCTCTTTAATTTTTCAATATAAATGGCCCAATTTAGGCTTAGCGAGGCAAAATATCCATTCGAGAACGAAAAAGCGTTTCGTGCTCGAGAAAATATTTTTTTGAAAACCAATAAAATAAGACACTTGTTGCATACAATTTAATTTAAATTTGAAATAGTTTAAACCGTGTTTGAGTAAAAGCTTATATATTTACTTTCATTAACTTACTTTTCAGAAAAACTGGATCACAAAGGAACAGTATTAAAATAAAATTTAAATATTTTCTGTCCTATCAAAAATTATTGCATCTCTCGTTGTCACGTCAAATACATCCGTATACCTTATAAACTACCTATACTATTTTTATAGTAGTCCAACCAAATTTCACTTGGAGAAAAAAAATTATTACCTGGACTTTTATATGTGGAAATGGTAAAAGGGCTTATAATAAACCTAAAAAAAATAAATGCGTGAGCAGGGGCGGCGGAGGGTTGATTTGGGGGGTTGAAAAGTTATGAAAAATTGTATCATTGGGATTTCTGTATCCAATATAAAAGTTGTAGATCAAGCAAAAAATACTTTTGTAGAAGTCACTTTTTGACATAACCTCAAAATTTCCGAAAAAAATGCGAAAAACAGTTTTTTTTCTGATTTTTCGTTTTTTATTCCTCATTTCCGCAAAAATAATTTAATTTTGACGAAACTCGGTGAAAGTATACCTTTCTCTGCCTTAAATAACCTCAAATTTTTTTAAATAAAAAAATCAACATGTTTCTGAGATATTCATTTTTTTTGGCCTGAAACACTTTTTTTTCAAAGAAAAATTCTACTTAAAAAAATCATCGTACAGAGTACTACCGGTAATCATTTTTTTTGTTTTGACATACTTTTTGGTGAAATAAAAAAATCTGTAATAACATTTCAAAAACGCTCAAAAATGCAAAAAAAATAAAAAATTACGCAACAATGAATTTTTCAGTTATTAAAGTTAATAACGTCAATACAGCACAAAATATCCAACAATTTTTTTTAATCCAAAATTTAAAAACTTGTACCTAATAAAAAAATAATAGGAATTTATGAAATATTTTATTATTTCTAATTAGTATTGCTAACAGTAGTAAAAAATTGTTGGATATTTTGTGCGGCATTGACTTTTATACTGTTATGACTTCATCCAATAGATATTTTGAAAGCGTTCAGAACCGTACTCAGGAAAAATTTTAAATTATAGCGAAAACAAGCTAAAAACTTTTTAAGCGATTACAATAGTAATATTCCTCTAATTCAGAATTAAAAATAACTAGATTTTGTCATAAAAATAGCAGCGACGTATTTAAAAAAAATAATCCGATGATGGCCCCTCGAAGACGAAACGTTGGATTGCAAAAATGTTGACGCCATTGTATAGAGCGAAAAAGGTGGCATTGTAAATATGTAATTTACTTTAAAATTCGTTTTCAAATAAAGCCAGAAAAAAATTAAACAATTTAACAAATTTTCGAGTTTCGGAAAAAAAATAATTGATTTTAATTATTCACTATTCGATTTATGTTTATAGCAATATTGTATAAAAATAGTTTTGGGTCAAACAATGAGACAGTTTTTTTTTGTATTTTTTCCGTACAATTGAAAGGCGTAATCAGTTTCTGATTTTTTTAAAATTTAAACAAATTATCAACAATTACTGAAAAATTCATTGCTGCAAGTCATTTTTTTCTTTTTTGTATTTTTGAGCATGTTTTTGAACTGTGATTACAAATTTTTTTTATTTCACAAAAAAGTATATGTCAAAACGAAAAAAATGATTACCGGCAGAACTCTCTAAGATGACTTTTTTTAAGTAGAATTTTTCTTTGAAAAAAAGTGTTTCAGACCGAAAAAAATGAATATCTCAGAAACTTCTTGATTTTTTTATCTAAAAAAATTTGAGGTTATTTAAGACAGAGAAAGGTACCTATACTTTCACCAAGTTTCGTCAAAATTAAATTTTTGCGGAAATGAGAAATAAAAAACGAAAAATATCAGTTTTTCGCATTTTTCTCGGAAATTTTGAGGTTATGTTAAAAAATCACCTCTACAAAAGTTGTATATTTTTGCATGATCTACAACTTTTGTATTAGATACTTTTTTGTTTGACGTCAACTTTCGCCATAAATCCCAATGATACAATTTTTCATAACTTTTCAACCCCCCAAATCAACCCTCCGCCGCCCCTGCTCACGCATTTATTTTTTTTTTTTTCGTTTATTATAAGCCCCACTTATAAAAGTCCAGGTAACAATTTTCTTTTTTTTTCCCTCGAAATGAGTTATTTTAATCGGTCTATAGGTCAATGTATACATCACGATTCATGACAGTTTTGATACTTTATAATTTGAGGTTAATCTCACGAACCTAGTGGATCCGTTATTTATCATTATATAGTGAGTGTGGCAGTGATAACTGATAAGTGTATTATAATTTTCCATGCTCTCCATGTTAATTAAAATTGTAATAAGCAAAAATAACACGCAAAAACACAACCGGTCACCAGAACAACAAATAGTAAAAAATGCTAAATTAAATGACGGATGACAGAAAATGTGACTGTTCCAGCAATGTCAGAATTGTCAGAATAACCAACTTAACTTGTTATACCAACTTAAATTTAAAGCGTAATGCATTGTGACATAGTGGACGTCACAACGCCTTGTAGAAAAGGTAGGAAAATGTTCATATTTTAAAGTGTAATATCTCAGTTAATATTAGTAAAAACAAAATTGTGATAAAGCTATATTAGTTTTAAAACATGCTGAATTAAAATACATAAAAAAATTTAAAATAAATAAAAAAATATATGTGAAACGACCCTATTAATCCCCAAAAAATTGTCGAGACAGTACGAGATTGCCTACAACGAATTCAAAAATTGGTGTAGTTTGAAGAAAATTTAAAAAATGTCTGAAGCGGTATTACTGGCATATTTCGAACATAAAATTAATAAAATAAAACCTTCGACGTTATGCTCAGTACATTCCATGTTAAAAAGTACTGAATGCCAAAAAACATGTAAATGTCAAAATTACTTGATGTTATGTTTGATTTGAAGATAAAAATTGTTTTTTTTAACACATGCCTCAAAAAAAGCCATTTTCCTTTACCGAAAGTCACTTACATAAATAATCTAACTGGAAACAAGGCAAAACATTTTCCTTGCGTGTATTCAACAAAAAGTGCATGCTCTTACCGTCGACGGTTTCGTTATCACAATAATAGACGTAGGACGCCTTAGGATCGTAGTTCCACGTCCTCTGATCCGGAATACTGCCCGGTTTGTCGGCTTTGGGGAATAGGAGGTTCACTTTCCCGTACTTCGTCGCTTCCTTGGCGGCCTTCCCCGACCAAGTTCCAGTCACGGCGTAGTCAGCAGTTCCCGTTCTGTTGATGAGATTCAGGGCTACGGCGGCGAAGGTTCCGCATCCTCCCCCTTGCATGAAGAGGATGTTGTAGTTGTCCGGGACTTTTCTAGAAAGAAAACAAATTTAAGCAAACGATTATCGTAGCATCTATCTACTTACAACAAGGCTCGTACAGCTTGTTGAGCGTTTTTGTTAATGTCCATGTATTCCTTGGAACGGTGGCTCATTTCGATGATGCTCATTCCCATCTTTTTGTAAGACAGAAATTCGGATTGCACCTGTTCCAAAACCTATAACAAAGGATGTATTGTATTTTTTTATAGGTATATTTACAGGAATATTTTTCCCCGCATTTCATTAAAACAGTTTTGGTACAAAAATGCGGTTATTAGGCCAAATTTAACCTAATGCATATATTTTTATTTGGAAATTCCGATATTACTTCTGAATATTTGAAACTTTATTTAATGGAAAAAAAAGAAAACGTATGTAACTCGATTTTCTCTTGAGGCCCCTCTTAATAACTTAAAGCCGGCCCTGCTCCCAAATATAAACAACACACTTTCACCAATAATTGTCTCTCTTAAGTGTTTTGTTTTTAATATGTTTTTAATCATTCTGTTTACAATACTATGCTTCCCACTTAATGACGTTTGTGGGTGGCAAACACACCTTTAAAAACTTTTAGTAACTATAGGCTATTGATTATGTAACGAGCGTTCAAATAAAAACGTGGTCAAGTTGGTTCTGAAAATTTGGACGTAGGGCGTAGCGTATAGCAAATGAACTTAAACGTCATCTGTCAAAGCACGATACCGCCGCTATCAATTTGAATATTTTCGTTTTAAAAAGCGTTTAAAATGGTGTTTCCTCAAGAACAAAAAGTGTTTATCATAGAGTCCTACTTTAGAAACGGACGCAAGATTGATGGAATATGGAAGTATTCTATTGAGGAATGTTTCATAGAATTTCAAAATCAATTTCCCGGCGTTGTTGAGTACAACATTTTTCAAAGTGCAGTTCAGCGTTGTGTTAATGTTTTTCGTGAAACGGGCAGTATAACAAGAAAAGAAGGAAGCGGCCGACCTAAAAAGCGGACTGAAGAATTAAAAGAAAATGTCCAACAAATAATGGAAAATGCGCCTAGAACTTCTGTACGTGTCTTATCACAAATGGTGGGAGTATCAGTCGGTACCTGCCACACAGTGTTAAAAAAAGATTTGCGTTTGTTCTCCTATCGTTTAACTTGTCAGCAAGAACTTCATGAAGTTGATTTTCTGCGGCGGGCTGTATTTTGTGAATGGTTTTTAAACAACTACAGTGAACTTCATAATATCACCTTTTTTTCTGATGAAGCCTGGTTTCATTTAAGTGGTTACGTAAACTCACAGAATATGAGAATGTGGTCTTCTGAAAAACCAGATAACTTTTTTGTCGAGGGCCCTCTACACGCTCAAAAAATTGGTGTTTGGTGTGCTCTCAATCGAAGGAGGATTTATGGACCTATTTTTTTTAATTGTACTCTTACTGCGCAAAGGTATAGAGAAGAAATTATCGCTCCTTTTGTTAACCAGCTGGAAGAAAACGAAATTACAAACTTTTACTTTCAACAAGATGGCGCAAGGGCACATACGGCAGGCGAGACGATGAATATGTTGAGGGAAGTTTTCCAAAATCGACTAATAAGTCTCAATGCTGAACATGAATTTCCACCGAGGTCATGTGATATTACGCCGTATGATTTCTTTTTGTGGCCTTACCTTAAAAACACTATTTTTGAACTGCCTATTCCTGATTTAAACCATCTGCAGGCTCGACTTATAGACAAGATTCGTGAAATTAACAATACCCCGAGCATCTTAGAAAATGTCTTTAATTCGTTGAGGAACAGGTGTGAAAAGTGCTTGGAACAAGGAGGGGGACACTTTCCGCAGCTCCTTTAATTGTTTGTTATTGTTATCACGATTATTCTTTAAAATAAAGTTATATAGTCATTAACGTTATTGAAACTGACAGCTGCTATACAGCTCGTTGAGAAATGAGGTTAAGTTGGTCGCTATAAGCTACTCCCTACGTCCAATGTGTCAGAGCCAACTTCGACCACGTTTTTATTTGATCGCTCGTTACTTTAGATAGGAACTACAACGTAACGGAAATTTTATTGTTTGATATGTTCAATTGACCCTAAAAAATGATAAAACCGCGGAGTACTACTTTTTAAAGGAGTGCGTTTTTGAGAATGAAGTAAAAAGGTGGTATTTTCAGTTTTTTTAGTTTTACTCGAAAACTATGCATTTTTTCACTATAGTTGTCAACAGAAAAGTTGTAGCAAATTGAATTTCCAATTTTGAAGTCCAAAAAATTATTTTTAACAAAAATATGCCCAAAAAACGAGTAAAAAAAAACAAAAAAAATGCGTTTTTTTTTCTTTTTGGTGTTTGGCCCACAACTTTTTTCTGAGTGGAGTTAGGTATAGGCATTGCTTCACAGAAAAAAAAATTAATGTTTTTTCCTTTAAAATAAGCCTAAAATAAACCGAGATACATTGGATCAAAGTTGACTACTTTTTGGATTTTTGGCCAATTTTTGCCCTTTTTTGACGATTTTCGTCTTATAACTTTTTTCTGAGTTAATTTAAGTATATGCGTAATGCCATATTCAAATGAAAGCTGGTTTCAAGACCTTTAAAATTGTGCTTGGTACAAGTTTATACAATTAAAATCAACCGAGATATGTCAATTTAACCAACGATACTTTTTCTTATTTTTATAAATTTTTTATTACGTTCGGTATTATTTTGTCTAATAAATTTATTTTTGTGAATGTGAAAGTTAAAATAAGTTTCTAAGTGATTGGATATTATTATTTATTTATTTAAGCAACAGTTAATCATATATATCTTATAAATTTTCAGTTTCATTTAGTATATTTTCAATATTAATATCAATTTAGTCATCATTTTCATCAATGTCCTCTTCAGAAAAATCAGGCTCATAAGCATTCTCACAATTTATTCCCATACATTCTTTAATACATTTACAAACTATTTTTTCAAGTAAATTTTCAGGTGCAGGAGATTTATTATTAAAAATGGGAACTAGCCCATTTATGGAATTTTTCCAACCCCAATCAAGGGGATTTAAAGTACAACCATTCCACTGTTGCATCTGAAAATATACTCTGAACCCATGATGATTGAGAGCATCAGTTGTTGAAGGCAATCGAGATAAGGTAAATTTTGCACTTGTTGAATACTTTTGAAACAATTTATTTATCGACAACTTTTTAGGCTGTCAATTTTTTTTTCAGATGCAGCAGTGATATCCTCAACACTAACATTTTCAAGTAAAAATACATCGAGGTAATTTTTTAATTTTGAACAATTTTTATTTACAAAATTGAAATTTTTTTTATAATTGTAATTTTTGAATTAAAAGTACAAAAATAATTAAAAAAATTCGAAATTTTACAAGATAAATATGATTAATTGTTGTTTAAATAAATAAATAATAATATTCAATCACCTAGAAACTTATTTTAACTTTCACATTCACAATTCAATTTACTACAACTTTTCTTTTGACAACTATAGTGAAAAAATGCATAGTTTTCGAGTAAAACTCAAAAAACTGAAAATACCACATTTTCACTTCGTTCTCAAAAACGCACCCCTTTAAAAGGTGTAGCACTCCGCTGTTTTATCATTTTTTAGGGTCAATTGAACATATCAGACAATAAAATTTCTGTTACGTTGTAGTTCCTTTGTACCCTCTTTTTTTTTGACATAGTCAATAGCCTACTACTAAAGTAACTTACTTAAAAAAAAAACTAGCTCACCTCTCTGGGCAATTTAGCGGGCCCAGCCCCGAAATTCAAAGCAGACTGCGAACTTCCCATGTCGTTGACACAAATCACAGACTAAACGTGGTGCGTGTTGTAATAAATTACAAAATACCGACACCGTTCTCTTTCGAGTCGTACAAATCGCGAAATGGTGCTGGGATTGAACCGCGATTAATTTATGGAAACACAGTTGCTTTGGAAATGGTGGGGGCTGACGACGTTGAGTGGTTACGCTGGCAAGTGGCAAGTCAGTGATTTTTTGCACAGTCCACAGTCTAAACGAGGAAGGAATCTCGATGGTGATGTGAATTATAGCGGGGAATATGCTGGTCGACATTGAAAATGTAGCAAAAACGCATGGAAAAGTGTCGTTTTAGGGTTAGGTTGCAAGAGGTTTGCGCCAAACTATTTTAAAAGTCGTTGTTTGCTTCGATTGCGCGGTAGATTTGTTTAAATTAAACAAAAAAATGTTAAATGATGAAAATTAAGCCAATAATTTACCTGAGTAGACGTAAAAACGCACTAAGCTGACTTACAAAATTGCCAGATCTTCAACACCATCGAGTTTTCTGCTAATTCGGTTAGTGCCATTTATTGCCAATGAAATTTGTATGAAAAAATTATAATATTTATTTAAAAAAATCAGGAACAAAACTGCTGGAGATGTACCATTTAAATGGATAATTTTCAGTGACACTTAGGCACTTAGCATATAAGAGACAGTAAATCTAACGAGAGAAAGTATTTGCAGTTTCTTGAACTCATTTGGAGATATTTGGATGAAAGGGGACGAAATACTGTTAGTTCCCATTGGAAACAATAAAATTTTACAAAAATTGCTTTGAAAATGTAAAATCCGTAAAAGAATCTCAAGTAAAACTTTTTCGCTGTTATATTATTCTTTTAGTGCACCATTTGATGCAGCTTGCAAATTATTAAAATAAATCAAAATAATCCTCAAGTAACTTCAACTTTTCTTGTTAAAGCTGTTTTACATTGACAATTTATCGACGAATTAATTCATGAAGTCGTTTCATCAGGAAATTGGACAAGTGTAATGACTTTTCGTTAATTTCTTGGTGTAGTTCAGAAGTACCAACCCAACAAATTTGCAATTTTCTCTATTTGCAGCCTCAGATGGATAATGAGGTTATGTTATTTGAAAAATGTAAATAATTGTGTGGCTTCGCATTAGTTTTGTATTATTTTTACTGATTTATTACTTACAAAAACTAATATTTATATAATGTGTCAAAACGGTACCGCTGTTGTACCACTACAATTATGAATGGAAAGGTGACATTTTTGAAATTTATTTGCTTCCTTTGATTCGTTGGTGGAGCTGATTTATGAGTCAAAGATATTCAGGAAGTCTATAGCAGTGTAAAACCAAACCGTTTACAAATAAATTCGAGAATTAATTAATTCATGAATAAATTGTCCATGTAAAACAGCTATTTTAGACATACGAGTATTTTTTGATCGTACCACCTCAGTTCATGACGGTGGCGGTTTTTTTTTTAATAGTAAAACATGTCACAACCCTTTAGGAATAACACGCGATGAATGTACAAATTTTTTGAAGGTGTTTCGAAACGGCAAAGAAAAAACGTCAGATTAACATATTTTGATTGTGTTTCCCAATCCAGTTTTGCAACGTAAACATATTTGCGCTGTAAGGGGAAAGTGTTGCAAAGGACTGTGATAAAGACAACTATCACATGGGATTATGGCGAAAATAGCTGTTTCTATGGTGTTCGTGGCGTATTTTTGAGATAACTGGGGTCAGGAGGCGGCATTGAGAACGTTCCATGGTGTTGTAAAGTAAACAATATGTTTCAAAATCCCATATCAAAAGTCGGTTGTGGAAAGTTTATGGTGTTTTATGTTTCAAATCCCATAAACGCTGTGTATTATTTTTTCTATTATGCCTTAAGCTTGATATGGTATGCAAATATTTTTCAAATGTAATCAAAATTCGCGTCAGTTTTAGGCAGGTGCAAAATCTAACAAATAAAATCAAAACATGTTTTTATACTTACTTACAAAAGGCTAATAGTATTCGCTATGTCTATTAATATATTCGTTATTTATAATACGTACTACTATTGTTTATTTTTTGCAAATAAAAATATATAACAGCGAAAAGGGTGAACTTGAAATAGGTACTAACAATAGACTAAAAGACTAAAATTAGTCCATAGATATATAACTGTTGAATAACAGTTATAGTATATGGTTTCTTTATATTTCAATTCGTGTCCTTTTTCTATATCTATCGACAGATATTCTAGCAAATGTCGGCCTAATGTTCTTTGCGTATACATTTGTTTACTTACAAATTTCATGTTTCTAGAATATGTTCTTTTTGTTTCCATCGTGTTAGAAACTTAGAGCTTGTTCTATATTGATCTTAGAAACCCATGAAAATTTCGAGAAACAACGAAAAATATGTCAATGGACGCGCCAATGCGCGGGGGGTGGTGAGTATTTGAAAGGTAAGTTGATAATTGTTACTGTTAACTGTAAAAAAAAACAGTTTTTCAATTTTTTTTTATTTTTAATTTCAAAACAATTTTTTTTCTTGACATTTGAAATATTCACTGTAAAATTGTAAAAATGAGCGCAATTTTATTTTTAATTTTTAAAAATTGATTTTTTTTCCAAAATTGAATTTTTTTTCAAAATAAATTTTTTTTTTTCGATATTTGATGAGTATTTAACGCGAAATTGCTGCTTTAATTTTTTAATAAAACTGACGATGCAGGAAAGGAAAACGGTTCTACCGATTGATTTCAAAATTTAGAAGCCTCATGGGCTATTGAGCTAAAAAAAAACCTACAAACATAGGTACTTTTCGCAATATTTGCAAAGTAGTCGTTGATTTTCCAAAACAGCGGAAAAAGTCCGTAATTTTTGTCTTGCATTATTTTTATTTGAATGCGCCGAGGATTCTCAAAAAAATTTTTCATCTAAAGAATTCAAAACTAGAATCTTCAAGCTTCAAAATGGTTTTTTTATTTTCTCGATACAACCAACCATTATTCAAAAAATTATGGCCTTTCAAAAATCACTGTGTATGTAAATGAAATTCGGTACAATATATTTCTGGTATCTGGTATTGTCTGATTGACATTTGATAAGATTTTTTGAGAAAATATTTATTCCTTCAATTTTTCACAGCGCGCTCATTAAATTGCGATTTATTCCAATTACCATGTTTTATTTTTTTTGCTACAGTGTGACATATAATGTTAAAGTAATCATAATGCTCCTCTGTTATGTATCTAGATATAATATTCCGTTAAGCAATTTTTATTGTGGTTAAAAATCAATTTGTTTGTCCATTGTATGTATTTTTTGAATTTCTCATGTTTCTTTAATGAAACTAAACATTTCTAATCAAGAAATTTTCTGGTGACGTTTTTAAAATAACCATTACATCAAGTTTTTCGCGAAACACTATTGTTTTTGTTTGTTATTATTATTAAACGCGTCTTATTATTAGGAAAAAAACATTTCGTTATTTGCGTGATTGTTAATTAATTAAAAATAAAGACGGAAAACAGCCTACGCCATGCCAAGATGAAGGGTGAATATCATTAAGTAATCACCATATGGAGAAGTGATAACATTTACCAGTTACAGAAATATTGTGTTTAATTGTCGTAATGGGGTTTCAATTTTAATGTTGCATCACGGAAGTCGTAATCAGCGGGTCAACGGGTCAGACGAATCATGAGTATTTACACAGAAATGAAATGGGAGCGTTATGGTTTTCTTTGTTAAAATTACATACACAGGAATGACTAGGGTATTTTGCTCAGCTTTCGTCGATTAACGAGAAATTTACAGACTTTTCGCGGTTGAAAGCTCAACAAAATAAATAAATATTGTTCTCTAGTTTGTATTACAAGTTAAATCTAGATATTTCTAGTTTTGTGTTTCGATTAATAACTCGATTTTTTTATAATTGGCATATAACCACAGATAATAGAATAATATACATTGTACATTGGTATGGTGAAAGTTAAACAAAGCAGCAACGATTTCGTCGGAAAATACAATCAAACTGTGTAACTGTATTGTAAAAAATAGGAGCTATATATAGACTTCCCCCGTATTGGTGTAGACTACAAAGAATGGCTAGGACTTTTTTTTCGACTTTAACCTAACCACGCGACCCCAGTCAGATGGTCATCTAACTGGATCACGAGAACTAGAAATATCCAGTTCGTTTTATTCAATAAACAACGTTACAATCTATATTTATCTCTAATTACAATTGCATAAGTGCAATTTTTATGACTGTAAATTCCTTTTCCATGCATGAGCAAGGGGAACTTACGACTGCATTTTTTGAACAATGCAAAATAATTCTGTAGCACCTTTATTCTAAAAAACGAGTACGTTCAACATCTATATTACAATATTTGTTTGCTTGTTGAATTAGGTTTATGTAACATATATAATTCCTTTGTTATTAATGTTTACGAACTTTTTACACGAAAATATGATAATAAATTCCGTGTTTTGATTCACAAAACATCTAAGTTGTTTTCAAAGGTGAATATTGCAGTTAAAACAAGCTAAACTGAGTCAATATCGTTATATTTTGCACTGCGTGAAATAAATTATATAGTCTATGGATGCTGTTTTAAAAGTAATTACGACCAATGAAAATTTATCGGGAACCAAATACTTTCTCTCAGAAAATATAACAAATATCTTTTACGTGAGTTGGCAGTTTTTCCGAGTATTTATATCACTACAAATAAACAAGGAATCAAAATCAGTTAATCTTAAATCCAAATGTACACAATCCGTGTGTATCGATAAGTTAATATTTGACTTCCTTTATAGGTCCGACGAAAAGAAATTTTCCATAAATTTTCTCGTGTGATTTAGGCAGCGACAAATACGCGACAGTTGTATTCAAAGTTGCATACATAGGAACTACGCGCATATCTGTATTACTTCAATTATTATAATTTTTAGCTTTTATTATTAAATTAAACTTATTTATAACAATATTGTGTCCAATAACTAGATTTGTTTGTCACTGACTCAACTTTGTTTGATGTCAACGTTGTTCAAACTTACGAATAAACGAATTCCCTGTTTCAAAATTAATTTTTCTAGTGATATTAGGGCGAAAGTCGCCCTGTATTCTTCGCCCTATAATGCGCAACACGTGCCCAAACAGGGAGTGTCGTACGTACGCACCTAATCAATATTTTCGTATTCTCCGCAAGTATCATATGATTTTAATTTCCTTACTGTGAGAGTTTTATCAAAAATCGCAGTAAACCGTTTTGGTGTGCTTAAATAAGTGTTCAGTGTCCCACATATACATTTACGGTATAGGAGTAGTATACAGTAAGTCTCGTTGAAATGGGGTTTTGGGAAAATTTTATGATGTGTAAACAAATCAATCTCTTTCCGGGGGAGGGGGACAGGAGCACGAAACATAGTTATCTAACCCTTAGGAATAAATTTTAACTATCAGAAAGCTATAGTAACATTTTATCTGCATCAGCTATTAGCAAAATTAATTAAAGATTATTGACACGTTTATTTTTTATCATTATTATTAATTATAAATTATTATTAATTAATTGTTCATAAAAACAATATTTGCGTTCTGCACAAAACTAGATTAAAATCATAATAGCAATTTCAAAAACCGAACAATTTTTTTTGCATAGCCATTTACACCACCAGATTTGAACCTGTTAGATTTTTCCCGCTATTAGCAGCAGATACATGGGTACAGCTTTGAAAACAGTACAAACCTATTGCCATAAAATTAAAAATCATATATTTTTTTTAGAAAATGGTCCGTACAGATCACAATTCCTTCGGCTACGCTTACCAGTTACCCTCTGGGGGTTGGGTTGCCAAAGTACGAAGCGCCCTTTCTCAGTTTAGCGACATTTTTAGCGAATTTGATAAATATATTGCTCCAGCTTACCACCACGACAGATGCGAAAGGTAGGAAATGCTTACCTCGATCAATAATAACGTTCACTCGATAGAGAGGCCCAAAAATTGGTCCTTGAGGCACACCATTTATCTGGTGACGCCTCAGGGATCTGCCTGTAGGTTTTTGTAATACATTTTAAGTTTTTTAATATAATTGTGGTAAGAGTAGGGAAAATTTTTAGGTCTGTGCAAATGAGGCTCTACACGATGCATAAAAGGGAATTCGTAATGGTGTTTATAGCGTTTTTCGCCTGTTTCGGGCTCGGAATCTTCGTAGGGATTGCCGGTACGTCTTTAGCTTCCCTGTTTGGTGTTACAATTACTCCTTTTCTATTTTTACCCCTAGGCCCTCCTATAACAGTCACCACTGAAGTAAACGGAGTGACGACCTTGCCAAAAAATAATAGTACGACTGCGAGCCCGAATAGAAAAGACATAGCCACTGGTCCTTTTATCATGAGAACGCCCAAAATGTCTACTTACGCCCAGCAGTTGTGGGTCATTGCCAAACTGTCCACAGAGAACACTGATGGTAACTCGCGGTAACTTTTTCTGACAGCGCCTTTATTTCGTTGTTTTTTTAGGGGAAATAATTGATAAAATGTTTGAAATATCTGTGGGGATATCGGGACTTACTGAGGATCACAAGCCTGTTTCTATTCTGGACATTAACCAAAATAACAGGTACCTAATTGTCACTGTCGTTTATGTCACAATGCAATATAAAGTGGGCTTAGATCCTAACCCTGAGTGACATCGAATTGATTTTATAAGTTATATAAAACAAGTCAATGTCATGTTGTGTGTATTCATTTTAGAACCAGACATTTGAAATGCGAGAAACAAAGCTGTGAAGAGTTCATAGTATTGCACTTAGGATTTTTAGACTACACACACTATATCATTACTGTGAACTTTTACGGACTAGAAGCTTTTCATTCTAGATACAACATAAACGAATTATACTTTTATGTAAGTTACTGAATCTCTGTTTCGCTTTTTGTACCTCAAGACGTAATTTCTTTTTTAGTTTAAAACTTACAATCCGGGGTTTACCCAAATCGAAATTTGGTTCAGGTTCATATTTTTGACGTTTACTTTCATAGTCACAGTAAGTAACTTGGACATTACGGAGTCGCCCATTTTACTTGCTCATTTTTCCAGTGCTGGTTTCAGCATACCCTTCGCAGGTATCCCATGTACGACTGGTCCATCGAACAGAAATGGATGTCCATCCTACTACCGTGGCTGATGGCTTACGATAGTAAGTAACCCAAAGGAAAACGCGTTTATTTTTAATCGATATGTTTCAGATCCGGTGTTCCCCATGTCCTTCCTCATCAATTCTTGGATACCCGGCATGATCGACGCGTTAGCCCAAGCTACCTTCCTGTGCGCGTTGCTGCTGTTTTGGTTGTGCATTTACCATGGTTTACGACAGGTAAACACAAGTGGGGTCAGTTTTTTAGGGGTAATAGCGACAGGCGTTTTTTAAAAGCACTGTGTTTAGTTTATGAATCTCTGTTACGTAACGAGGACGATTTTGCGCCCGAGCGGAGCGAGGGCTGGCAATAGAGTCCGAGACTGGTAAATTGTACTTAACTGCTGCGTGGTGTATAACATTTTATCTGCTCCCACAGTTCTTCATGGTTCATGAAATAAAGATTAGGTTTTATTTTTTGACATTTCTAAATCAATTCATTTTGACATTATTCGAAATCTTGCAAGAATGACGGCTATACACATAAAAAGTCAAAAGTTTTTACAAGAGAACAAGTCAACGATTTTCTCGTTCAGGCACCTCCTTAAAAACAATATATTAATAGTGGGAGCAGATAAACATGTATACGAATCATGCCGTAAGTTGTAGCTTCTGAGGTGTGTTAGTCTGTCCAAACGGTACGTGCGAAAATTCGGAGAAAACGGTTAAAAAAAACATCTTGGGAACGAAAATAAAACAATAAAATGAAATTGGTTCCCTAAAAAGGTGTTACGCTGCTATATATCTTATTTTTTAGAACGATAGACACTTTCTGACGTTTTATATGCCAAAACTCTTCGTGGTTGGGATGCTGTGGTTCCCTGCCGTCATCCTGTCGACTTGGCAGAGGGTCAACGAATTGCAGGACCCCACTTACAACCACACAGTTGACACTTCAAATTTTTATGTAAGTAAACACGTTTCGCCTCAAATTTAACCGTCGTCGGCCTAACAAATGGGATTTTAGATCGTGAAAGCGTTTTTCTACATTTTTGGAGTCATTTACTTGATCTACTTGTCCGTTTTGATACTAAGGGCTTACACCGAACTCAGGTCCATGCCGTTTTTTGGTAAGAAACGTTATAAATCAATTAGGAAGTAGTGCAAGTGCTCGATTTTAGGTCTGAGGCTGAAATTTTTGACGTTACTTATGCTGGTAGTCCTGATCATCAGCTGTATTATTACGGTGCTGAGGTTTGGCGTCGGTGTTCTTGAAGACAACTTCGTAGCCCAACTCTCCACTCATTACACGAACTCCTCGCAGTTTATGTCGTTCTACGGGTTGCTGAACTTTTACCTCTACGCCATGGCATACGTGTACTCTCCGAGTAACAAAGATATTCACGGTGAGTCGGTAGCTGAAGAGTATAATCGTGAATATATTGTTTCGTGTGTATTTTTCAGAGTTGGGGATTACCAAGGATAATCCGGCGTTCTCTATGATAAATGACTCCGATGAGGACGTTATTTATGGGTCGGACGAGGAGAGCCGCAGGCCTTTGAACAGGGCGCGCAACGACGACGATAGCGATTGAATAGACAAATAAGCGTGGTAATTATTTGCTGTAGCGTAACGCTTCCAAATCCCCCACCCTATTTTCAATGGTGCTGAACACGAATCCGAGGTTATTTTTGTGCAGTCGAACATAATTTTCGAGAAAAAAAATCTTACCTTACACTTAACGCAACATTTATCACTATTTCCAACAGTGTACTGTTTCATTTTTGGTCACCACTTGTGAATCACCCTGTATATCTTTTAAAAGATGTGACTCAAACATATTCTTCACAAAAAATTGAAATAACCAAGCTTGTTGTTTTTTTTTCAATAACATGTCATTCATTTGATAAATTAAATCACAAAAATAAGCTATTGACGAAATGAACGTAATTAAATATTTTGTTTCATTTTACCCAATATATCAGCTTTAATCAATTTGTTACCTGTAGAAATAAATTTGCGGTGCTTAATAACCTTATTTCAAATGATAGACAGAGAGGGGCAAATTCTAATCATGATGACCTCTTTCCTTAAGGAAGGAATTATTTTTTCCTGTAAAATAGCACATAGAAAGTCAGTTTGAAGCTCCCTCTTTCGAACAAACTTTGTTTTATGCATTTTCATCAAGAAACAAATGAGTAGTGACACATTTAGTGCAGCGCCACGCCTCTTTGAAATACGTTTTTTTTTTAGCTGATTGGCATAAGAATTATAATTTTATGAAAATCCCTAAAAATCTCCTAAATAGCTCACTGTACGAAGAAATCAATAGGAACCTTTTTTGTGGAGAATTTTATGCTCTACAACTTTGGTCCTTTACAAGTTTGTGAAATTTTCAATATTTTTCAAGTTATTCACTACTTTATGGACTACCTTGAAAATAGGGGGGCCAAGTCGATTTTACCCATTATTTGTGAGTTCTACCCTATAATAAACGATTACCAAAAGCACCAAGTACCTCCGAATGCTTGTATCAAGTGTAATCTCAATGTTATATTATTGTAAAAGTAATAAGTAACCAATTACCGTCAATGTTGCATTGAACTTAGGCAATTTGTTGTTTTGTATTTAGGTGATATATTTACACTTTTAAATGGTTGGATTCGTTGATTTTTGTACTGATATTATCTAATAAAAGGTTACATACTACGTTTTGGTTTTATTTAAAACACCTCGGAGTTATAAAGTAAAACAGCTCGGAAACAATTAAATAATTTATTAAACTTTATACAATAAAATATATTCTAAACATTCAAAGACACATTAATATTGGCAAATTACTTTTTATATGACTTACCGGTACAATAATCATATTCATACAGTTTACATGATGTTATTAGTGGAACAGCTGGGAAAATTTTTAGACTGTCAACTAAAGACATCTACGATGATTGTCTATTTCTTACATGAGGATATACGTCTACTTGTTGCAGATCTCGAGTATCTTAAGGTGTAGGTACTTAAATCTAACAGTTTTCGACAACATCTAACACCTATTTCGTTTACTTTGACACAGGTTTTGGCGTGGAGGGTCGAGGAAGATATCACATTCACATGTATTAGTTAAAGTTAGTAGAAAGGTCGACATACTCCCACTCTATTGCTTACTGCTTACTGCAAAACAAAGGACGGTTCTTTCGAATATTCTTCTTCTTCCTCTGGTTCTTGCAGTAAGCTACAGCAGCAAGAAGTACTAGGGGGTACAGTTACAACGGATACGACTATAGGGATCAGTCAGTCACGAAAGTTTGGTTTTTCCATTGTGCTTATTGTAAATATACCAACAAATTGTCATATCAAAAGTTTTATAGTTGTATTTAAAATAAACTTCGACCAAATGTTATTTTCAATCTGATTGTCTTTTGATTTTCGAATTGATACACGTTTGTTGATTTCTAGGGAATATAATCTTTAAATCTCTACTCTCGCAGGGGCGTACAACCAGTTTTTACATATAGGGAACATAACATTCATTACCTGAACACATAATTAAGAGTTTTACATTTATCAAACGTCAAAACACCCTGTATATTGACTCTAAACCCATTCAAACGATTTTTACGGTCGCCTAGATACATTTTACATCGAGAAATACGTTATATAATTATTGTGGTTTAATTTCTTTTTTAAATACCTAATTGTTAACAATTTAATCCAGTCCTGGCTACGCTTATAGTCTTATTTTCAAGTATACCCTGTTGTTCTAAGCACGATAAGCTTAGGCCAGTTTGAGGGAACCCGGTGAGCCTCAAGGTTCAGTTCTAGGCCCATTTCAAACGTCATTTACGCGAATTTCGATGGTTCTGCTAAAACTCTGATCGTATCAATATCTCTATATGGAACACAGAAGATTGTAGTTTGATTTTTGATTTTTATTATTACTAACAGGGTAGTTTTCTGTACGACTAATACTTACTTAAGGCTTATAAGTATACTGTGCGCTATGAATGTAGGTATATTTTTAATATCCTTCAAAATATTTTAGTTTTATTTGATGAAAGACAGTAATAAATCTTCCTTTTATTTTTTCTAAGCTACTGCTTCACTTCTATCTAGTTTATAGTGTTTTGTGAGTCACTTTATAAATGTTTAACTTTTAATATATCAGTTTTTTTGAAGGCAACATATTTCATTTTTAATTATCAGTTTTTATAGCAGTTTCCTTTACCTTTTTTTTATTTTATAATGGTTGAAGTCGTATTTCCATTATCTTACCAGAAACACTTATATTGACATTAATTTTGGTACGCAAAAAAACAATAGTTTGTTTAAATGAACTCCTTATAAAAAAATAAGTAGTTTTTTACAAAATTTGCGCTAATTCTACATTTGGAGAAGTTATTTTGTGACAAAATAAATTTTAAATATTCATTAACAAAACTTGTATCTTTCGAATGAAAAAGCGATAAACCTATTCTAAAATTTATTCAACCTAGCGTTGTATGTTACTTTCTTGCTTAAAACAGCAAGTTTTGCCCATTTTTCTCGCGTAAATATTGCGATACCTTCCCAAAATTTTTGGATGGCCCGCCAATCAAAACTAAAAAATGCAATGGGCAAATGCCAGTACCAACAAACCTTACGTTACGTTTTTGTGGACGGAAGTCGAGAAATTTCTGTGCCTCGTGATGGAGTGAACGAACTCTTCATTTTCTTTGCGTACTGAAACAAAGAAATAATAATCAAAAAGGAAAACAAACATTGGAAAAGCAAAATTCGAGTAAAAACTAATAAATTGGTCCTTTTTGGGCCGGACATTTCCCATTTATTCATTAGTAATAACAAAACAAGTATTATTTCTGGTATTGCACGGTAGTTATATAGTTTCTTACCACAACCGGCCATCCTCAGACTCGCACACGACCCCTGCGTGCGGGGAAAATGTGTAATACGTCACGTTTACAGTAGAATTGTTTCTGGTGACGGTAACTGTAGACCTGTGGGTCAAGGACACTAACACGGCCATTATACAAACGAAAACCAAAATTCCGAAGGTCACTATGATCACCGTGACGATCTTCCTCCTCCTCTTGTACTTCAACAACTCCTCCTCGGGTAGGTTCAACGAGATACTAGTTTTCTTCTTGTAGCTGGACACCGAATTGTTCCTGGAGTATTCGGGGTAGATGTAGGAGTTTTTTCTCGAACTCCTCTGCGAGTTGCTTCGTATCAGCGCTTGCGGCGTTATCTCCAGCGAAGTCCGTCGGGAGTTGTTGACCATTTTCGTGACTTCGTTCTCGAAATTCAAGAAATGGGGCGGGTCTTGGTGGTAACTATGTCTTTTTCTTTTGCTGCCGCCCCTGTGGCTCTTCTTGGAGTTCTCGCGACAGACCTGGGTGCTCCTACGTCTTTTCGACCTTGAGTGCTGTCTCTCTCTTCTACCAGCGAAAAGATACAGATCTTCGACGGACAAGCTTCTTGATAAACCGTGGACGGGGCACAGTTGGCTCGAGGACCCCGATGGGGTTGCGGAAGCGTCGTTATCGGTCAAGAAACCGGGCTTATCCGCCTTCTTGGACACGGACAGGTTGTTACACATTTTGTCGAGCTCTAGACTCGGACTGAGGAGAATTAGTATTAGTAAAATGAGTTTAATTTTAACTAGTATAAATTGTTTATCGCAGTTTTTCAATGGATATAAATAGAGAGTAGAAACGGGATTATAAACAAACTTACCGGTTTTTTGTGAAGGTGTTTAAAAGATCTCTAACTGCCGAGTTTTGTTGGTAATTATTTGTTATACTTGGGGATTAATATGCGCTATGCGGCAGAGGCGCGCGGAGGGATGCCGAGAGGGGCGAACTGGTTTAATAATTTAAGGAGAATTGACGTAGGTTGGTTGAAATTTGAAGGCTTAGGGGTGAAATTTCAGCAAAGGATAGAGAATTCATTCAAGTTTCTGAAACCCACCGTCGATTTTCTGTGCAACCATTGGCTTCTGAGATATCGATGAACAAAGAGAAAATTATCCATTTTCATTCAAAGTCCGATAGCTCAGCGAGAAATGGTCGTATCGAGACCAAAAAGAAAAGAAATTGAAGCTAAATGAACAACCTATCTAATCCATAAGGTGGTTAAGTTGGAAAAATTTTGTTCAAGTCCGTACACCAAAAATAAGATCGAAAAAAAAATTTCGAAACATTTTTTTTCATGATTTCGTTAAGATTGCGCGATACGTGTTAAATTTTTTTTTGGGAGATTCAAAAATTAGAAACTTCAAGCGTCAAATTGCTTTTTTTTTACTCTAATGCGACCATTTTTATCAAAGATACAGCCATTTGAAAAATCGCCGAAAATTTAGATTTTTTTTTGATCCCTTAATTTTTTCCACAAGTTTATAAAAAAGCTTAGTTGCTTTTGTGTGTCGACAACTAATAAAAAAATTAAATAGACTGAATAAAATTCAAATACGTATATATATTTTTTAATAAACCCTAAAAACGTCTGTATTTTTTATTCAAAATTCATTGGCACAACATTCTACGTCTCTTTGGCTTGGTTAACTATGATTTTTTTACGAAAGGTTAATTGTGAAAAAAAGATAAGGTCAAAGAAAATAATTGGTTTAAGAATTTTGGACCCGCTAAAAAAAGTTATGACTTTTTTTACTTCTTGGGGGTTGCACTGTATGTAAAATTGAACTTCTAATAAAAAATCCTTCAATTTTTTCTGTGAGATTCAAATTAAAACATAAAAAATTGCTCTTGTTTCGAATAAAATGGAAGAAATCTTTTCAATTTACAAAAAAACTTAGCTAGGTGTATTTTTTAGTGCAAACTAAAATTTTTCATGGCAATATTCTGCTGTCGTTAAACATGTTTTAGTTCTAAAACCTGAGTATAAGTTTACAAGGTTACTAAATCGATTAATAATGAAAAAATTGCGTACGCCTCTGTACTAATCCCAAAAAGAAAAACCATCACACCAAACAAAAACAACGCATGTTGTAATAGGTCCTCCCGATCTTGGAAATCGAAGGGATAATAATAAACATAACAATTAGTTCTCTTCTAACCTACATTTGGACTAATTATAGAAAATGTTTTGATTAAGACCACAGACGTTGATGGACGAAATACTTGGAAAATTTTACGATATACACAATGAAAGTGTTTAGTTTTTATTTCTTTTTGTTTACCGGGAATTTTCCGAAATATTTGCGTACCCCTTCCCTTCTTGTCACAATATAGGCTATTGATTATAGGATTTTAAAGGAACACTATGACGTTCAAGATATTTTATTACATGATGCGTTCAAATGGGCATTTTAGATGAAAAAACCGCGGAGTGCTATTAAATTAGAGGGTGGAAATTGGAGATAGGGGTGAAAATGCGCCCCTTTCAATTTTTTAATTGTAGCTCGAAAACGAAGCAAAATTTCGGTATAGTTCATAGGGAAAATTATTATATTATTAAAATGACTTATTATATTATTAAAATGACTTATTTAAAAAATTTAAAAGGAAAATTTTATGCAAAAAATCGTTAACAAACAATTTGAAAAAGCAAAAAATTCGATTTTTTAATATTTTTTTTACTTTTTTGCCTCTAGTTTTTTTTTGAGTAAAGATAGGTCTAGGCATTGCTTTATTGCTTCATAAAAAAGTAGATAAAATTCAAAAATGTAAAAAAAATCAAAAAAACTTATTTTTTACTTTTTTTAAATTGTTTATTAGCGATTTGTTGCATAAATTTGTTTTTAATTTTTTAAATAAGCCATTTCGATGGGAAATTCAAATCTCTACAAAATTTTTCCTATGAACTATACCGAAATTTGCTTCGTTCGTCTTATTTCTTTCCTATTTTTGCAAAAAATGAGAATTAAACCGTATAAGAGCGTAAAAAAACCGTAAAAATTGGCTAATCTCATCCAAAAATACTGTACAACCTCTTATTTTGAAGGAAATTTTATCTACTTTTTTTATGAAGCAATGCCTATACCTATCTTTCCTCAAAAAAAACTAGTTTGCAAAAAATAAAAAAATAAAAAAATCGAATTTTTTTGCTTTTCTTCAAATTGTTTATTCACGATTTTTTGCATAAAATTTTCCTTTTAAATTTTTTAAATAAGCCTCTTCGATGGGAAATTCAATTCTCTAAATAATTTTCCCTATGAACTATAGCGAAATTTTGCTTCGCTTTCGAGCCACAATTAAAAAACTGAAAGGGGTGCATTTTCACCCCTATTTCTAATTTCCACCCTCTAATTTAATAGCACTCCGCGGATTTTTCATCTAAAATGAGCCTTTGCACAGAAAATATGTCCTGGTGGTACCCTAAATCATATTTCTCGGTGCTGCCACTGTGGCGCTATACGCATGCCGTTGATTGAAGCCGAATAAAATGGATGTCAGAGTTCGAATTTCCAAGTATAACGAAGCAAAAATGCTTATCAATAAAATACTTCACGTTTCAGTCTCGCTGAAATTATGTATGAATAGAAATGTTTAGAAAGCATTTCTTTGGCAGCTAATGTAAATCGCTGTTCAATGTTGGTAATTATTTAAAATTTAACTTCGCTGGAAATCCAGACGAAAAAGAGATACCTATTTCGCTGCCTCGAAAAGCTCCGCCCCTTCCCATAAATTCGCTTCATTTCTTAATAGGAGCATCACGAAACTCGTAAAGAATGTTATTACGGAACGGATCTCATCAGCTTCAGAAAAAGCGTCTTTTATTAATAAATCATCCGGGAGCAGTTTTTGTTTTTAATAGCTCCGTCCGTGTAGGAATTTGATGGCTTTGTTGTTTTACAGGAGATTTTTATTGCCATAATTTCTACAGACGTAATCGCAACGATCCAAAAACAATTCTCTAGAATTATGAGTTAGTCATTACACAGACACCGGTCCGGCGTAAATATTATTAACTTAATGGAGGGGGCCGGTCCAGATTAGAAACTAATTTTAGTTTGGGAATCCACGAGATGTATCTATCAAAACACGAGAAATGAGAGAGTAAACAAATTCTTGTAGAGAAAAGCGCTGTTTTTTGAAAGTTACTGTGAACTGAGGCATTCAATATATTCAATTACGTAATGTCTAATAATTAAATTATTAAAACGAAATCGCTGCGACATCTATGGCTTGCTTTATGAACTTTGAGTTGTCAGGAACTGGCAGTAGATGGCACTGCATCTAGTTTTCAAGTTTCAAAACGTAACTGTACAGAAAATGAGATGTTGCATTTAATAATAAGAACTGGTATGAAGTTTGAGTTCATTTAACTATGTTGATTTCTAGTAAAGGTAATTCTATTTATATTTAGCAAAAATAAACTCATTTTGTAGGGATAAAATTAATTTATATGCGTGCGGTTTATTGTTTAGTGAAAATTACTTGTGTATGTCAAAACAAGACTTTTTTTAATTCAAACAAAGGAAAAAATCGGGTGATTTGTTTATTAAACTTGTGCATTGAAATTAAAACGCCACCTATGGCCTACCCTGTTGACCTCAATATTTGACAGAAACTGACTAGATGGCGCCAGAGTGTCTGCGTTTTGCATTTTTAAATTTAAATACGCAGGAAAACTAAAATGAACTATTTAATAGAAAACGACGATTTGACATTGTTTGGAACTATTTTAAATATTGCAGTAAAATGCATAAATCGGCATATTGCGGTAAAGTACCTTATTCAAAACGTTAACTATGTATTATAAAGTAAACCTTGACATTACAGATTCGTCTAGATGACATCATAGTGTTCTTAAATTTAAAAATGTAAAAACAGAACGATTTCTTGTTTACTATTGCTAAAAAAAACTATATTCGTTTTTTTAATAAATAGTTGTACATGAAGATTAAGCGCCATCTATGACCCATCATGTTGACTAGAGAATAGGGAAAAAGTTAGAACATTTCAAAGATATGCATTAGATGGCGCCACAGTATGTAAATGCTTTGGATTCAAATTTAAAAGTGCAGCAAAGTTATATTTAAATGGTCTATTTAACAATATATTTTTATATCTATTTGTACTGCATTAAAATTCCTAAATTCATATATTGATATGTAAAAGTCATGCTTAATATTCGTCATTTCGTGAATATTTCTAATTTAGCCGTCAATTTTCTAAAAAAGCATAAATTACCTTTCTTTTCCTGTTTTTTTTAAATTCGTGTAGGCTAAAATAAAAAATTTTTTCCGAAAAGTTGCGGCAGCATTTATAGGAAATTTATTCCAGTTTTCGAAACTGATTGAAGACCCTTTTTGATGAAGATGAAGATGATGATTGAATATCCTTTTCCATTAAAAGTCCGATATTTCGATGAAAGATGGTCGTATCGAAATTTAAAATACAGGAAATTGAAGCTGAATAAACAAGCTATCTGGTCTATACAGTGGCTTAGCTAAAAAAAATGTTTCCAAGTCGGTGAACTCAGAAAAAAAAAGAAAATTTGCAATAATTTTATTTCACCTAAATACAGTCTGTCAAAAATCACGGAAAAACTTCGGAAATTCCTTTGACTTTTTAATTTGTTGCATTAGTGTATTTGCAATTACGGAAAATTATTTTCACCACCGGACTGGCCAAAACAACAACGAAACGCTTCATATCCACTCACCCATTTCGTCGATGATGGGCGCCATCCTCAGAGTGATCCCCACCAGCAACAGGCACATGAAAAGCAGTAGGCAGGCGGTCGCCACTATGGTCCACTTGGCCCTCCTGGACAGCTCGTCTTCGGTCAGGTTCTTGTAGCTGTCGTGGACATCGACGGGATCCACCAAGTGGGCGTGGTGCGTGGCCAGCCGCTTCTTCATCCTGCGCTTCCGTCTTCTCCTTCTCTTGCGTCGGGCGCGCCGCAGCGCCTCCTCGGAGATGATGGCGTCCGTCTCCACGTCGCCGAAGCCCTCGATCTTGAGGGAGATGTAGTCGTCGTCAAAGTGCATGCTGGAAGGTAAATAGTATGTGCATTTTCGATAATCAGAACCGTCGAGTCGAAATTAAAACTTATTGAGAACCCCGGGAATCGCACCCGAGTTACGTACTACACAAAAAGAGGTGAATAGTTGCGATTTTACTTATAGTTTATTTTCTTCCTTCTCGTACTCACAGTTCTCTGTTGATGTCCCTGTTGCAGCAGCATCGCGGTTTCTCCGAGAGCGACGAACAGCTGTTGTCGATGTAAATATTATCGTAGTTGATGGAGCGATTCCTGTCCTCCTCGCTGTTTAGGGACACTTCGCAGCTTCGTACTCTGCACTGATACTGTTGACTTTCGGGAGATGAAATCGAGACTTCCTGTTTCAGAGCTGGAAAGGCACAATCGAATAAAGAGGGGAATAGGGAATTTTTACAGGGCCGAGGGAAAAATCGAAAGCTAGATTCGAATCCGTAAAATTTGGTACATATGCTTTACAGATTTAGAAAAATCTGATTTGATTCGCCAGTAAATTGTCGTCACAATGCATTAAATGGTGTATCTGTATTTGTATTTGATTTATGTCTACTGCTTTCGATGTGCATGACAAATAATTTAGTTCAACACCTTCTCATAATATATTAGGTAGATCTTTAGGAACGACGGCGACGCCTGGAAGCGGTAAATGATAATACCCGAAGGGTCCACGGGCCTTCGGGTCTATTTATAAGTCTACTGGGAGCTCTAAAATACTCAACGAACACCTGAAGGGAACGCCTTTCCAATCATTTGAATTCTTCCTGCTCTATTTCACGCACCCAAACTTCGCCAGGTGATTTCCCGCCCCGTTTACATATTTTATACATGTACGTATAGTCGATTCGCGTTTAATTTCCAGCAGCGCAACCTTTTAGACATATAACCCATTCGTGATGACGTAACATTAAATATAACACAAGCCACTTCTGGTATCTTACCTTGTCTCTTGATCTGGCTCACGTTAACAACGTGGTGCTCCCTCTTTTTGTGCTTGGCGCCCTTTTCATCCTTCTGCGGCTTGGCTTCCTCGATCTTCGTCCTCTGGTTGGAACCGGAGGTGAATTTCAAACGTTTAAAGATACTCATCGGACTGGAGTTGACGCTGGAAGCCTTGCGACTGTCGTTCTTCAAGGCCTCCACTTTGTTTTCTACGAGGGTGTGGAGGATGGCTTCCAGTCGGGCTACGCCTGGCAGGACGCCTTGTTTCTGGGAGTCAGCGCACAGGTCTTCCGTCGAAACGGCTTTGTCAGTCATGGACATAGTTGCGTTTGGTTTCGAGAAATTATCTGAAAAAAAAAAAGAAATTGAAGCAAATTAGTTCAAAATTATTTGAAAAACACTGTGATAGCTTCTTGTACACGGAATATTGTGACTTCCTGTATATCCTCACCATTTCTAGATCCACGTGCCGCCACTGGTTTTTTATAAACGCTTTCGGTGCAGGTTTTACACGAATATATATCCGTTTTATGCAGAAATTAACAAGCGACATCAATATTTATTATTAGACGTAGTTACGACTTATTAGTTTACAGTAAAATTTGAAATGGGTCGTAAATCTCGCATTATGATATTTATTTTCCTCATTTCCGCACCATTCTGTGTTTCTTTGCTTCTGGAAAGGTTATGAAAATATATTATTTGACTAACAATAGTTTATTTTTGTCAGTAGGTAAATAAATGTATGTCCTACACAACAAATATAATTTGCAGGCTATTTCGGCGTATCCAAAGGCCACGACGTGATTGAAATTCGATTGTGCGGACTCCCACAGGGTCCCGATCTGAGGCCACAATATTTTATCGATCGTTATGATTGATCTTAGCGAAATTTTTTTATGTTAACGAAGTAAGATCTAAATTTGTGTGAGGGACTAAATTTACATTTAGAAAATCATCAGAGAATAAGAAAATTGGTTTGTAAACAGTACAAGCGAATTTTTCTCAATTTTTTCGTTCAAAAACAAGACACTGGAAATAGATCTGAATACGCATATCTAATTGCTAAATTTAAATTTTCTTATTCCGCAGGCTACTTGACAGATTAATTGTTTATGTTTACATTATCCCGATCCCGAACTCAATTAACTTAATTTGTTTCTTATTTATTCAGCTCCTAACACTTTTCACGGTTGACTCGAATAATAAATAAGTGTCATTCGGGAGTAAATAACCTGCCGGGTTCTTTTTTTATCCCAACAGTGATTTGTTTTAAGCTAAACAGTGGTTGGATGGGTTTTAGTCGATTTTCTTTTGTTTTTGGGAGCCAGCGAGTAGAAAAATCGAGGAACGTGGTATGTGACGTCATACGATACGGAAAATGTCGTATGTGCAGGATATATTTAAACAAAGGAAGCCAAAGTGCTATGAGATGGTCTTGGGGGTGCCAAAATATGGGGATTGGACCCTGTGTAACTCCAAAGTTGCTTCGTGTGCGAGTGAAATATGTTCAAGTTGAATTAAAGGAAATATTTTTCATTTAACCACGAGACTTGTACGGGTTTCCAACTTATTAGTAGGAATATGCCACGAGTGAAATACTGGTGTTGTTTTCGTAATACCTGCGGATTAGCAGGTCACTCTCTGCCAGTTTAACCGTGGCATTTAGTACCAGTACCCATTTACGATAAAACACACCCCCTAGTCTAAGGTTGAATATGCTATTATTTATATGTTTTCTAGTTAAAAACACGAAATAATTATTGCACATTCTTGTTTTTATGCTTTTTCAAATACTGCGTTATTCCAAATCTCTATGCGTATGTTCCAACATTTTTTAAATCTACAGATTCAAAATTGGAAAAAAAACATTTTATTTTAGAATAAAAAAAATTTAAATGAGTTTTAAATGGGTGCAATGGTGAGCGATTCTTCAATTGCAAGACGAACGGGTATATAATAAGGCGGTCTCTAGAAATACGAGTTTACTTCTCATTTTAATGGGTCAAAATATGATTAAAAAGCGATAATATTTTTATTACGCTGCCGGCTACCGAAATATATGACCTAGTTTGAACGCATTCACCTTTTTACCCACCAAAAAAACGTCGACAGACAATTTTTTTTAAACACATTTACAGTTAGTGCCGCTAATACATCATCTTCATGTTGCCTACTCAATTATTTACACAAAAAAGAATCTAACTGGTTAAAGCGACGAATGAGCGACAATTTTTTTTTAATAAACAGTTAATTTAAATGACTAAAACAAGTGGCAGCGGAGGAAGACGAACACTCACTCAACACTCTCTTACCTTCCCCTTTTCACATGTTCATCGGTGGCAGTCACAAAGAACAAACCGACACGTAAAACCCACACCTACATTTTCTCGAGCGAGAACATTTTTCCTGTACGCTTTCGGAAAATGCCTCGGTTTCGCTCTAAGCCGCCTGGATGTGTGCGTAGCGTACGGATGGGCCGGGGTGATGCTGCGTGCTTTGCGGATGGCCCACTTCGATCTGGAGGGCGCTCAGGGAGGAGAACTACCCCGAGTTGTAGCGTCGACGAGGGGGTGGGCGGCGCGCGTACGCGTAGTTCGTTACAACCGTCTGTCCCGTGGAAGGGGTGTCAGTTTCAACGTAAAGGGACAAAGGGAAGAGTTGCTTTTCGATGTTTTGGCGATAAGTTGACAGAATCTCTTTCAAAATGTCTTATTTTGTCACATTTCTGTACAGAATTAATTTACAGGGTTATGAATCATAAGTTTTAGATCAAACCTACCACACATGTTCATATTTCGCCCTTCAAGAATTAATTCAGGTGGCGAGCTAATTTTTTCATACTTTAAAGGCTACCTGTGTTGTTAAAATAATACGTACAGCTTATTTTGAGTCATCTTCTTGTAAAAATAGCAGTAATGATTATAATAATAACATATTAAAACGTCAGATTATATTTTACAGTAATTTCCATTATTTAATAATCGTGAAACCCGCCCCTGGAAATGTAGACTTCGATCCGGCCTTTTTGCTTGCACAGCAAACTTTGTTTTGGCTGTTACATACATCAAAATTCCTTATCGTCTTTGGAATAAATGAAAGTTTCTTTTATGTTCGGTCGGAATAAAAACATCCATTCCTCCGCCAATCTTCTACGTTTTTTCTGGCAATAATTCAAAGTGAAGGTCGCCTACAGGCTACAGGCCCCTTATGAAAAATATAGGACGCCCTTGAAAGATAATGAAGGGCAGAGTCGAGACTGCTTCTTTTGTGTGACGTATATATTGGGAATTTACACACAACAAAACATGGTTTATGAAAATGTAAATATACCTGCCCTATTTACTTAGGACTTTGGTACATAATAAATCATCATTTTAGGTGTAAAATATAACGTAAATGTATGAATATGTACAGAGTTATTTATTTCAAATTAGCTAAGTACTCAAATTTGGACGAAGCTACGATAAAATTGTATTTAACATCCTGTTAGATTCATCCAATTAGTTTCTGCCAGATATATCGACATTAATTTCGTTGCAGACATTTTCCGGGCTCATATCTCCCCCGCAATTCCTCTTAAGAAAGATATTGGATTTTTACGACTACATTCATTTATGGCATCCTAGTATTTTTAGATCGACAAACAGAAATAATGCCAGTCGTAAATATTCACTTTACGATTTGTTTTTAGCTTGTATAGGTTCGCGAATGGGTTCTTGAAGCAATTAAACAAAAATCAATTAGTTTCATGGTCAATTTCGACTTGTTATTGCAGACCATCAGTAATGGCTTTTGAGAAATGTTTCTGTTTGCTGAGACTATCGCACCTACCCAAATAATAGTAAGTACTTCTTAGTCGTTACTTAAGTTTTAGTAGTTTCAAAATAATGCAATTAAAAAAAATAATGAATCGGGTTATATACCATTCTGTTATCCACACTTTCGGTTTATTTTTGTCTCGAATTAATTTACAAATCCTTCGTCTTCTTCTTCTTCTGAGCACCACATATTAAACTTTATGATCTGCAGCCCACTGGTTCAAATGTTTGTGTTTTGCAAGCCGTTGTGGGAGAATGTAAATGGAGTTTGTAAACGTGTCATTTAATTTCTTCTGAATAATTTATGGCAGTAAATGAATTCACCTAGTCTAGTGTCATGAAATTTACCATTTTCGTAATATATTTCATTGTGAGTTGGTTTAAATAAAACTTTACACAGACATAACCTCATTTTGTTTTAGTATTTAACATTCCAAATATCACAATGTGCGACCAAAACGAACAAGAAATTAGTTTTAGACAACATAGCTGACATAAAAGACTTTAAGAAGTTACTGAGAACCAAAACAAACGTTTTAGTTTGTTTCTTCAATTCACCAAAGCAGGCTCAAAATGTTATCAAGGTGTTTAGGGATGTTGCCGATAATATTAAGGGTGAAGGGACCATGGCTCTGGTTGATTGTTCGGGGTATGTACGAGGCAAGTAAAAAGTTCTTTTAGTCGAACGGTTGTTTTAGGGATGCCAAGAAAATGTGCAAGAAGCTGAAGATTCAAAACGAACCGTACGTTGTAAAGCACTATAAAGATGGAGATTTCAACAAAGATTACGATAGAAAAATCACCGTAAGTTCCATGACTAATTTCATGAGGGACCCAACCGGTGATTTGCCTTGGGAGGAAGACACAAGCGCGACGGATGTAGTTCACATCCCCGATGCTAACGTAAGTGTTTTTTTATAACTATTCGCCTACTTTGATCGAATAAATAGGTCATCTTTGACAATTGCCGGGATCTCAGTAGACAGACTTTCGACAACATCAAATTATGTCACCAAAGAAGTACAGAAAATGCCTTTTTCATTCCAGACGCTAGCCAAACTCTTGAAAAAGGAGGCCAGGCCCATCCTTATCATGTTCTACGCTCCATGGTGCGGGTTCTGTAAATCTTTGAAACCCGAATACGCCGACGCCGCCTCCGAACTGAAAGACGAAGCCGTCCTGGCCGCTATCGACGTTAACAGGCCGGAAAATACCGTCGTTAGGTCGCATTACAACATAACCGGCTTTCCCACACTTCTATACTTTGCGTAAGTAATTATATTACATTTTTTTATGAACTATATCATTCCGATGCATTTTTTTTTAGGAACGGGCAGATGAAATATGTCTACGAAGGCGAAAACAAGAAAAATGCAATTATTTCCTTCATGCACAACCCACAAGCGGCCCCGGTGAAGATAAAGGAGCCCGAATGGTCGGACACGGACAGCGAGGTCGTCCACCTAACGTTGTCTAGTTTCGATCCTGTGATGAAGGAAGAGTCGTCCGTTCTGGTGATGTTCTACGCTCCGTGGTGTGGTCACTGTAAAAAAATGAAGCCGGAGTACGAATCTGCAGCTGCCCAGATGAAATCCGAGGGCGTAAGTATCGTGAAACGCTTAAACGGTTAACGTGAAAGTTATTTTCAGATCCAAGGTATGCTGGCGGCGATAGACGCGACCAAAGAACAAGCCCTAGCGTCGCGGTACTCCGTCAAAGGTTATCCCACGGTGATGTACTTCTCGTACGGCGAGCAGAAGTTCGACGTTAACTTCCGCGAGGCTCTGAAAATCATCGAGTTCATGCGGGACCCCAAAGAACCCCCGCCGCCTCCCCCGCCGGAGAAACCGTGGTCCGACGAGGAGAGCGACGTCGTCCACCTCACCGACGAGAACTTCAAGTCGTTCCTGAAGAAGAAGAAGCACGTGTTGGTGATTTTTTACGCGCCTTGTAAGTTTGACGGGTTAAGGCTGTGTCCGTTTCGATATTTGTGAACGTTTTAGGGTGTGGGCATTGCAAACGGGCCAAACCGGAATTCACGGAGGCAGCGGCCAGGTTCCGGGACGATCCGAAGGTGGAATTCGCAGCGGTGGACTGCACGATACACCAGACGGTTTGTACGGCCAACGACGTTAAGGGGTATCCCACTTTGAAGTACTTCAGTTACTACGTGAAGATTACGAAGCCGTACAACGGCGGGAGAACGGTAAGCCCTTTTTTTCTCATCGTTGTACTTAAAAACCCAAATTTCTTCCTTTACTTGTCCTTTTTGTTTTCCACGGCTTTCCCAGCAATTTCTTTTAATTATCCTCTTCCTCGTAAATCAGGAGTGGGATTTTTCCGTTTTACGAGTCTATAAGATGGAGGATTACGAAAAAATTTTATATAATTTATGGAAAGTTCAGTGAATTTCTCTCCTTTTTGCTTTTTATGCATTTCCTACAGCTTTCCGACAATATTCGTGAAATCAGAAGCGGGATTTTCCCATCACTTGAATTTCTTTTAGGCGGACGATTTCGTGCAGTTCATGTCGAACCCGGAGCTGGTCTCGGGGCCGGCCCCGCCCCCGAAAGAAACGTGGACGGTAGACCCGTCGATCCTCCACCTGAACGACGACAACTTCAAGCAGCAGGTGAAGAAACGGAAGGTGGTGCTGGTGATGTTCTACGCGCCGTGGTGCGGCCACTGCAAGAAAATGAAGCCGGATTACATGATGGCGGCGAAGGAGTTGCACGCCGCCGGCTTCCAGCACTGTATGGCCATGGTGGACTGCACGGAGAATCCCGAATTGGCGGAGGAGTACCAGATCTCTGGGTTCCCGACCATCAAGTTGTACATCAACGGGAAATACGTGAAGGATTATACGGGGTCGAGGACCGTTCAGGATCTGAAGAATTTCGTTCTGCCGTACGTTAAGGGGAAGGACGAGCTATGATTCGTATTTGTTTTGTACAGTTTTATACTTTTTTAAGATAAGTTACTTACCCGCGAAGAATACTCATTTTTTTTTTTGTACTACACACAGATCTGTACTTATTGGTGACTAATTTATTAAAATTCTTACAATTATTGTTGTGTTTCGTTCTTAATAGGAAAAAATACTAAATTAATGGAAAATTGTTCATATTTTTCGTTCAAACTTTGTAAAAATCCTTGATGAATGAAAATCTGTTCACATTTAGTATTTATACAAAATAAAATTTAAAAAAATTGAGAAAAAATACAAAATTTATTAAACCCCAAAATTTTATAAGATGAACTAAAATATTTCTTGTTTTATGCAAACTGAAGTCCGAAAAAAATAAAAATAAAAAAAATTATATGACGAACAAAAATATGCTTTGCGAAAATCATAAAAAAAATTGAAAAAAAAAAATTAAAGGATTTAATTTATTAGAACTTAAAATTTTATAGCTTGAAACAAAGAGTTATGCAAAGTTATGACGAACTAAAAATTTTTATATCTCGTATACAGTATGTCCACGGATCCAGTTTACAAGAGGACAAATGGACCAAAAAAGTGAACGATACGAAAAAAGGCATTCTTGATAAAAGTTTTTGCTTGTTTAGAGAATACTGATCACCATAACGAACTTCCGTTTTGTTGTACAGGGTGGATCAAAAACACAAAAATATTAATTTTGCGTAAGAGTGAACATACCTTATTTTGCAAGATACAAAAAAAGGCATTCTTGAGAAAAGTTGTTGCTTGTTTAGAAAATACGAATTGCCATGACGAACATCACTTTTATTGTACAGGGTGGGTCAAAAACAGAAATGTTATTTTGAGTAAGTGGAAACGTACCTTATTTTGCAAGATACGAAAAAAAGGCATTCTTGATAAAAGTTTTTGCTTATTTAAAAAATACGGATCACCATGACGAACTTCAATTTTGTTGTACAGGGTTGTAGTAATTACGTTCGTGCTATTTAAAAATTGCATTTAGTTTGGTACTTTGTTCCCCGTGTAAAAAATTAAATTTTTGATAAAGTGGCTCTTATTCATTTCTCAAGCAAAAACTTTTATCAAGAATGCCTTTTTTTCATATCTTGCAAAATAAAGCATGTTTACTCTTACGCAAAATAACATTTTTGTGTTTTTGACCTACCCTGTACAACAAAATTGAAGTTCCTCATGGTGATTCGTATTTTCTAAACAAGTAAGAACTTTTATCAAGAATGCCTTTTTTTCATATCTTGCAAATGTTTACTCTTTCGCAAAATAACATTTTTGTTTTTGACCCTCCCTGTACAACAAAATTGAAGTTCCTCATGGTGAATAGTATTTTCTACAGAAGTAAGAACTTTTATCAACAATGCCTTTTTTTCGTATCTTGCAAAATAAGGTATGTTTACTCTTATGCATAATTATATTTTTGTATTCTTGACCCACCCTGTACAACAAAACTGAAGTTCGTCATGGTGATTCGCATTTTCTAAACAAGGAAAAACTTTTGTAAAGAATGCCTTTTTTTCGTATTTTGCAAAATAAGGCATATTTACTCTTACGCAAAATAACGTTTTTGTGTTTTTGACCCACCCTGTACAACAAAATTGAAGTTCGTCATGGTAATTCGCATTTTTTAAACAAGCAAAATTTTTTATCAAGAATGCCCTTTTTTCGTATTTTGCAAAATAAGGTATATTTACTCTTACGCAAAATAACATTTTTGTTTTTTTGACCCACCCTGTACAATAAAACTGAGGTTCGTTATGGCGATCAGTATTTTATAAACAAGCAAAAACTTTTATCAAAAATGCCTTTTTTTCATAACTTGCAAAATAAAGTACGTTTCCTCTTACAACATAACATTTTTGTTTTTGATCCACCCTGTATAACAAAATTGAAGTTCGTCGTGATTATTATTTTTTAAAGAAATAAGAACTTTTATCAAGAATGCCTTTTTTTGTATCTTGCAAAATAAGGTATGTTCACTCTTACGCAAAATTAATATTTTTGCATTTTTGATCCACCCTGTACAACAAAATTGAAGTTCGTCAGGGTGATTCATATTTTCTAAACAAACAAAAACTTTTATCAAGAATTCCTTTTTTTCGTATCTCACTTTTTAGTCCATTCGTCCTTTCGTAAACTCAATCCACGCATACTAGATTAAAAAAACGAAATTAAAAAAATGTAAATCCAAGAAAGAATAAAACCCCCAAATTAATGCCTTGTACATCGTACCTTTTCGACGGGAGCAGGGGATTTAAAAAATATATAAACCTCAGTTAATTTTATTTATTTAGCACGTATAATACTACTTTTCCTTACATTTATCGACAAGACCATGATGTTATAATCGCTTCAAATAAATTACTTAATATCATAAATAGAAAGTTACGCTTACATCGAAATATTCACTGATCATAATAAAGACAAACTTATACTAAATATTGGAGACTACGGGCGATGTTTATTCAACGTTGCTGCAAAAAAAATTAAAAAAAATTAAGTTCAATGTTTAAGAATTTTGGTTATAAGCATAACAAATATTTCAAGATTTTCCTCGCTTTCGGAGTCGGTGTAAGTAAAATGTTTGCTCAAATTACAGTTTAAACATGGAAACATTTACTTATAAACAATTTTTTGTTTTCTTTCAAAGCTTCCATACCACACACAACCAAAACTACAGTTAGTATATCTCATTACCTCACAAGGTGCAATACTTACAGTGTTAGTGAATAAAAAATAATACTGTGGCATAATCACTTAATTTTTAACGGCCGGCAGCTAGACCGGACCTGAATACTCTTGATTTTCCCATTGCCTTGCTTGTAACGATCTTTAAAGTTACAAGTCGAAGAATCATAAGAATTGCCGCTTCTCGACAGTAGATTTCAGTGAAAAATTCCATTCCAAGTAAATATCGGTTACATGTAAATTTGGATTTCAATATTTCTAACTAAAATTTGTTCTTGAAAACATCGCAACACGTTCCTTGTCCAAATATTTAAAATTCCCACAAATTTTACATAAACAACCAAATTCTCAGTAAATATCGGTTAGTTCTACTTTATGTGTAAATTTAGAGGGAAATTTTGAATTCTCAAGATAAAGTCTCTTCTTGAAAACATCAGAACTCGGTTTTTTACATTAACTTCTCGAACCCCACAAATTTTACATTAATAACAAAATTTTTAGCAAACGTGTTGTTTTTGTGTAAAATTGGAGGGAAATCTCAATTTTATAAGATACATGTTTTTTTAAACTTCCCACAAATTTTACATCAATAACTAAAAAACATTGAACACAGGACGTTAGTGTGTAAAATTGGAGGGAAATCTCATTTTTCAAGATAAAATTCCTTGAAAACTGAAATATATTCTTTTTAAACTTCCCACAAATTATACATCAACTAAGGCATTCAACCCACGATGTTAGTGTTACTGCAAAACCTGAATAAAACCCAAAAGTAAATCGAACAAAATAAAAAGCGATAGTGTGGTAAAAATTGAGAACAGCCGGCAATTATGCCAGATTCGATCACTCTTGAATTTTTCACTTTGCTTGTTACAAGTTACAAGTCAAATTATATGGAGAATTACCGTTTTTTAACATAAACTTCAGTGAAGCAATATCTTGATTACAGAATATAGATTTTGAATTTATATTATAAAAAATTTCACAGCACTTAAAACAAATGTTAGTAGTCTATAAAAATAGATATATTTCATTATCCACACATGCTCGACACAATTAAATCCACCTACGAAAGTATTTTTGAGTAAACACTGGTTATTTCTACATTTACATGTAAATTTGGAGGGAAGTTTCGACTTTTCAAGATATTGTTTCGTCTTGAAAATGTCAAAACGTGTTTTTTCCCGCAAATTTTACAAACATTTAGATACAGAATGTTAGTTTTTCATATAAAAAGGTGAATTAAACCCAAAAGCAAATCAAACGAAACAAAAAGCAAACTAGTGTTGGGATGAAAGGAAAATGTTATTTTTCCAGATTTTACACAAAAAAATCTACTTTTTCATTAATTTTATAACTCGAAAGTCTTCATCACCTCAAATTACGCAAACATGATAAATTACTTCAATAAAATTAAAGATTTCCCGCAGTTTTTACGAAGATTCACAACATTTTCCCACCCAACTCTAAAACCAAAACAAACGCTATACAAGACACAGATCTAAGCGGCAGCTTTATTACGTTTATATAATATGTACATTTCCCAATATTAGTTACTGAAACACCCACAAATGCTTTGGACTTGATCAGATACATACACGATCCTCATAGTGTTGGTGAAGCCGGATCCCTGCTTCCATCCAGTCACCACGATGACCGGATCGCCGGTCTTGATGAACCCCTTGATCTTACCGAAATTAATACCGGCGTTAACCCTAGCGTCGACGTCCTTCAACCAATCCCCCAAACGTTCGGCTGGAAAATCGATTAATTCCGTATTTTTCCCACAAATTTACAAGTCAATGCTTACCTTCGTAATACAACGGCAGAATGGCTCTGTACAAGTGACTCTGACGTGCTGTCTGCGCGTTACGGGTTACAGCGATGACGGGGCACCTTGGCCTGTACTTGGAGATGAGGTGGGCGGACCTACCGGAGGTGGTGATCACGATAATCGCCGCTGCGAGGCTCTTGGCCGACGCCTCCACTGAGGAGATGGCCACGGTCCTGGCAACGTCCAGTGGTGGTTTCTCCTAAACGGGGAAAGTTTATGTCGTTTTTCTCTTAATGCAATTGGAAAAAATAGATAGAGAAGCAAATAATCTCATCTATTCTACAACACATAGTAAATTCCCGCATATTTTACAAATGGAGATGCGAGCTAACGGGCCAATTCTGCATCGGAATGGAAAGATAATTATGAAAAATTTTTAACTTACTTTGCAAGAGAAAGTATCTCCCAATTTTCCCACATAATTTACAAGTAGAACAAGAGCTGGTAGGTCAATTTTCAATTGATAGAATGACAGTTAAATAGATCATTCCACCTACTGTAGAAGAAAAAGCAATTTCCCACAAATTTTACAAATAGACACAAGAACTACTGCTTAGATTTTTGTGATGGGGACACAGTTAAATGAAACTTTACATCTGTTTTACAAAAAAAGTACCTTCCCACATATAATACAAGAATTACTAAATCAATTTGTCTTTAATGGAAAGTTTAATGAAATTTCAAAGAGAAAGGGCATATTTTGCAAACCTGATTGGACTAATTTTTCACAATCAAAAGAAACTTCCCACCTATTTTACGGCAAGAAGTAACTTCCCGCATATTTCACAAAAAAGGGCTAATGAGTAAATTTTTCATTGACTGAATAGTAATTAAACAAAAATCCCACCTATTTAAGACTTCCCGCACATTTTACGAATAAAAACAATGTTTCTTTACGAATAACCCGAAATAACATACAAGAACTGTCGAAATGACATTCTTACCGTTTCTGAGAGATCCAGGAACAACTCCTTCTGGTAGATGGCGGCCTCGGCCTCCTTGCAAATGTTAGCCATGGTGGAGACGCACTCCAGGGGGTAGTCTCCCTTGGCCGTCTCTCCCGACAACATCACGCAGTCGGCACCATCCAGGATGGCGTTGGCGACGTCGGAGCTCTCGGCACGCGTAGGCCTGGGCTTCTTGGTCATCGACTCCAACATCTGGGTGGCGCAGATCACGGGCTTGCCCGCCTTGTTGCAACGAGCGATCATGGACTTCTGGGCGAGGAATACTTTCTCGGTCGGGATCTCGATACCCAAATCGCCACGGGCCACCATTATGCCGTCGGAGGCTTCGATGATCTCGTCCATGTTGGTCATACCTTAAATAAGAGGGGAAATATGTAATTTTTTTTAAATTAAATCAATTGTTTTCGTTACAACCTTGCTGGTTCTCGATCTTGGAAATGATCAGGATCTTTTTCCCCTCGTCGCCGAGGATGCCCCTGATTTCGCCCAAAGCGGCGCCGTTTCTTATGAAAGAGGCGAAAATCATGTCGACGCCCTGTTCGACGCCGAACCGCAGGTCGGATTTGTCCTTTTCGGAAACCGCGGGTAAATCGACTGGAATTCCGGGAAGATTACAGCCTAAAAGCAAGACGTTTAAAAATATTTCCCGTAGTCACGTGTAAAATGAATCTGTACCTTTCCTACTGCCGAGAATACCCCCGTTCTCGATGGTGCAGGTGATGACGGACCCTTGGATGTTGTTGACGATGAGCGACATGAGCCCGTCGTCGACGAAGATGCGATCGCCCGCCTTGACCACTTTCAGAATATTGTCGTAGTCAACGTAGATGATATCCTTGGTCCCCTTGGACTCGTAGGCCTTGTCGGTGGTGAGCTTGATCTGCTCGCCTTTCTTGAGTTCCACCTCGGCAGAGCCGCCCTAGAAATAATTACACAACCTCAATCGTAACCCTCAAATCTTGCGACGTTCGACCTACCCCTTCCAACAATCCGGTACGGATCTCGGGGCCCTTGGTGTCCAAGGCGATGGCGAGGGGGTAGGGCATGCCGATCTTCTTGCTGTAACCCTCCACGGCGGTCCTGATGTTCTTTATGGTTTCGCCGTGGTATTCGTGGGAGCCGTGGGAGAAGTTGAGACGGGCCACGTTCATGCCGCACTCCATCATTTTTTCCAGGACGGACGGGTCTCTGGACGCGGGACCTAGATGAGAAGCACTCTATGTTACGCTGAGAGAAATTTTGACACGAGCATAGTGAATGTTTTGCTTGAAATTTTAAAAGTACCTTCCAAGCGTCTGTTGCAGTAAAAACTTGAGTCACTGTCTTACAAGTAAATAATTAAATTGAGACGATTCGTTGAACTTTTCTTCAAACATTTTTATGGGAAATGCACATAAAACATCACTTCAAATGATCAAATAACTTGGAATACGTCTAGAATAAGTTATATTTCAAATACCGCATCATATTAAAATCTAACCTAGTCAAACTTAAATCCTAACCTAACTTCTTTAGATTTCATGTAAATTTTGACACGAAAAGATATGAATTTTCTAACACTGAAAAAAATATGTTTTAAGATCAGATCTTGATAAATACCACAACAATTTAGCCTAGAGTATTCCTGAACTATGGTGTCTTTCAAAATTTGCAAGAATCAGGCTACAATTTTAAATATTGTAATAAAAAAAATGCATAAAATGGCAAACACAAAATGAAATTTTAAATTTGAAGCATAAAACGGCACAGAACAGCATAAAACTGTGGATGGTTTGGAGAAAATATTCATTCAGGTATTTAATTAAATTTTTAATGAAATAATTGCGAAAATGTTAACGATCCACGAATGTTTCGAAGTTTTTCAATGCTCAAATTCCATGGACAATAAATAATAATCAGAACTAACAAAAGTGATGAATTTTTGTATAAAATTAAACGTGTCGATATTTAACGCAGATTACGACTTAAAAAAACGAAGCCACTTTTGTCCAGTATCGGAAAACTAACTACACTCATTAAAATCCGAAAGATTTCCGTTTTATTACTGTTTCTACTGGATTTTATGTGTTTTAAGGCCATTTACATAATCTCGCAACACGTCAAAGTAAAATAAACATATTTATCGATGAATTAATTTTTTTTTTTGGGTCACCCCGTGCAAAAAGTAATTTCACGGTTTGTCGACGTCTGTTACAAACATCGTTTATTATGAAGGTCAGAATAAATTACCGATTAATAAAAAAAAAGTTACGACTTACCGATGGTACAAATGATCCCCGACAGCCTCACGAAAGAGGCCCTCGAGTTGATATCCAAAGCGCACCTGTGATCCAGGTGGGTCTCGGCGTCGGCAGCCTGGAGCTGGAACGGCAGGACGTTGGTACCCATCTGAAAGCAAAGCAGAACGTTCAGACTGGTTTAAACGGGTAGCTCGCGACTTCCATTTACGTTCAGGGACTTAAGGTCTGTATCCGTCGCCCACACCATCCTAACTCTATGAAAAACGAACCGTCTCCTAACGAGAGTAAAGCAAATTTTGGCTAATCGTACTCTTGATATGCCCTTGCATAACATGCCCCCACCACCCAGCAGGTGCCTGCCCCCCACCAGCACCATGTGTTGCTGAGTTTAAAATTAATATTTTCGCCGGTACAGGAAGAGGAAGGGAAAATAGGACTGGTTTTGTTGGTATTGATCAGGGAAGCCTTATTTACTGTTGTTTTTGCTCTGCAACTGAAGTTTCAGTGCAATGTGTGGGTTGAAACGAATCGTTACTAAAAATAAACCCCTCTTATGCAAACCAAAACGTAAGTTTATTAATAAACTGACAATTTTTTTTGTGCAATAAACTTCTTGAAGATCTAATTCTGATGCTTACTCTGCAATCTCTTGAAATTGGATAGTTTGGTTTGCTTTTGCCTTGCCATATGTTTGGCAACTTTTTCCAAACTGATACATTTATTTAGTTTTTTTAAATATTTATAAATCAATATACGTCTAATTTTGTTGTTTTTTTTTTCTTCTAATGGCAACTGCTTGTACAAAGAAGGAAAAGGAAAATTGATTTAAAAAAAATATGAGACATGCTAATTGCATGTCTCTTTATTAAACATTTAATGTCAATGACAAAAATAGCAGGACAAACCTAAAACAAGACGAAAACCTTCCCAATTTTTGTACAAAATTGTTTTCGAATCTCATAACGTATTTCAACATATTTCGCGACAAAAATTTTAAATAAGTTCTTTAACGTTCCATATCGCCCGATAGTCTATCAAAAGTCTAGACGATAACATTACGATATAAAATATTATTCATATCTTTACAAGCATTTATCTATTTTCCCGCATTGATAACTTTTCGTTCTTTTATCATCCCATTACAGATAATTAACTCAAACAGCAATTTTGTCTTATCTCATTATTAGCAGACTGACTATCCTTAACAAGGAAAAACATTACTCGCATTAAAATTGTTTGTCCAATTAAATGTAACTTCGGAAAAATAAGCCGTTTACAATAAAAAAATGAAACACGAGTTGCAAAACTCTTAAATTACTTACAATTTAAATTTAGCACCGAAAAAGTTACGATCTATTATCAACAAGCCAGTCCTATTTTCAAAAACTCCGTTTGTTGTAAGTAACAGTCACCATTTCTTTATATATTTTTTTCTATTCTAATTTACAACTAAATGTCTTTGTGACAATTTAAGAGCTTTCAAACTTCAACTATTTTTTAATTCTCTATTTAGAGAATAGAGATCTTCGGCCTCAAAGCTAGATTTTTTTGCACGAAAAGCATTAATTTAACAACCGATACCAATTAACCAATTTTTTTCATCAAAGCTACATTGTACGGATTAGTTTTAAATCCTTGATGATTTCGAAGCAAAACTTGCATTAACAATGAAATAGAATAATAATTTAAATTAATATTACTGGATCTAACTGGATTGCATTATGACCCACAGATTTTGTAATGATCAGGAAATGCAGTATTATAAATCATGATCAAGGATGAATTTGTTTACTGTTTAAAATTACAAACATGACCTTTTAATTCGAATTATTTTAATTCTGATAATTCTACTTTTTATCTACATTCCAAACAGTTTTTTTCTAACACTTAAATATCTTTACTACCTTAAAATTGACAGAACTGCACGATTTACGCTGGGCAGATTAATTTTAAACGTATTTTTTAGCAGAAGGTCGCAAAAAAAGTTAAATATAGATCGATAAGCGACAATTCCACTACGTAATCTCTAAATTTCGTGTTTTTTTTTATCTATCACATGTCATAATGCACAAAAGACCGGTTTTATTTACATGTCGAATGCATTTTTAATTACGAAATAAACTGTACATACCTTTCAGCAATAAATTACAAAAATTGTATAATATTTAAACTTGTAGGTTTATTAAAAATTAAATGCAAATTTTCACGCCCAAAATACCACTCACTGCTTGAGCTACTCGAATTGACGACTCAATTGAAACGTAGAGTAGAGGACAAGAAAGGTCAAATCAAATTTACCTAGGCTAGGGAGCACAGACCACCACTAGGGAGGGTTGTTATCGCCGCGTTCAGAATTATTCACCTAAATTACCTTAGAGTAACCTCGTGTAAGGTATCAGTGTAAGAAATAATTCCATGCAGAAAAACCGTAAAATTTTTAGTACAACATGATGTAGTACTTTATTCGCTTTAATGAATTATCATACAAGACAATTACACCCACTTAATATATATTTTAATTCTTATTTCAATATAATGGTGTATCTTATTCTTATGGGAATGATAATTTGGTTGCATTTTCTATTTTAAAACAATGTTACTATTTTTAAGACTTACATTTCGTACATTTTCCACAGCCTGCATGGTAGCTGAAAATCTGCGCTGGCCAGTTTATAAATCACAAACAACTGATAAGGATAAGATATTTTTTTTGAATAAACTAAATTTTTATCTTATGTTTGTTCTAAACGTGCTGGGAAGATGTAATTTGCTCTCGCGTTTATGATAATGATAAAAATCAAGCATTTTTATGTGTCTTACTAAGTGCTTTTATCTATTATAAACATCGTAAATACCAAGAGAGAAAAGAGTTCATATTTTTTCAAGCATTTTAAGAACATATTTTCTCACTATAAATAATTAGAAAGATTAAAGAAATGCCTAATTTAAAAATTATCTAAACACAGATATTTATTCTTTTAACTATTGCTTGTTTTATTTCAATTTTGACTCCCTGACATTATTTTGTATATAAAAAAGCTATATTGAGTTTTATCGCAGTGTATTATCCACTAACCCCCATTATTCAGTTATATAAACACAACTGAGAGATAGTGACACGAATTTTATTAACGTATTTCTTCATTATTTACTGACTGATATAGTAATAAAAAATTACTTACTTCAATAGTCGTCCGCCTCTCTATAGCTTTCATTTTTATTATTTCTTAGAAAAAAATACGACCGCACAATTTCCAATCACCACGTCTTCCCACAAACTAACCACTGTTAGAAACTGTTCGATATTTTTAAGATACTAAGGGCAGAGGTTAGAGATAACGGTTAGAAACCGTTCTCTTAGCACGCCTGCGACATTATCTTCGATAAGAATGAGTGAAATACAAAACAATTCATATTGTCATAAAAATTTCGTTTGGCTTAATTTTTAGAGTATACCTTTATTTTGTTTTGTTCAAGAATAATCACCAAAAGCAGTAAAAAGTAAAACAATTGTGAAAGATTATGAACATCCTGTAACTGAGCGTATTCATAATCGTGTACTATTACAGAACATTTAAAGATTATATTAAAACCATAAAATTAAGAAACACGAGTTGCATATTTAAAAAATGCGGTACAATCTTCAGGTTTTATTAACAAAAATGTGTGTTTCCAGTAAACTACTTCGAATTTTATTAAACTTTTTATAATTGCAGGTATCTGCTACATCGATACATTTGCCTGAGTTTCTGTACAGCTACATAGATGTCAGCAGAGTATTTAAAAGCTCGCTGGGCATTCGTGTTAGTTTCTAGTCAAATATTAAACTGCATTAATTAACTGTATAACATACTAATAAATTTAATTTGTATGTACAAACAACTTTATTTTATTATTTATGAGAACATTTCTGAAATAGACGGTAGTCTAAATTTTAAAACGTGCTCATTTATTTTTTCATGCCTTGTGCTGTGAAAGATATATTTTTTCTTATCGTGGTTGAGAAAGGTCAGTCGAGATACAAAAACAATTACTGATTAAAGATTATTGTCACTGTAGAGTGCAAAAATTCAAGTATTAATTAACTAATTATTGCTTTCCCGTCCAGATTTTTATTGTGTAACACAGATATGTTCCGAAAAGTCATAAATTGACAAAGTACGTGCCCCTCCATTTTGTAATTCCTGGCGAACACCGCGTTTTCTTAACCCTATTCATAGTAGGCGCATCAAAAGACTTCTTTTTAATACCTGCGGCAGGTACGAACGCTCAGACTACATCCAACGCAACCAACAGCTTAAGCGATAAAGAATCACGGCTCTGATTTAAATTAATGCTTCCGCTTCCCGACTTTCCGGAGGCGTTTTTTCTCCATAAATTTCCCCCTTTGCACACGGCGACGGACCAAAGCGGCGTTTCGCTTTTCATTTAAATTTAAGTGCGTCTCAAAAAGGTGCGATACATCATTTACGGATGGGATAAGCAGGAATCCGTGATTCCATTTATTCCACGGCTGACGCGATTTTTCCCGGCAGCATCCGTCTCGGTGCGACGTTGCCGGTTGTAGCGGCGATTGTTGTTACAATTCGTCGTATCGAAAGAAGCTGAATTAAAAATATACCAACGCTGGTGGCACAGTTTGTTTTCTGGCTCGAAGTCACGTTGGGGCCAATGTGGGTGCAGGGATTGCAAAAATTATTGCCAATTTCATCAGAACCGTAAATTTGGATTCAAATAAAGAAGGTACTAGATGTCTAAAGGTCACAGGCCTTCAAAGACTTTTTTCGTTTAACTTTTCACGATACTTCAGACACTTTTTAAAATATTTCGATGAAACTTGGCATAGGTGAGTGTTTCATATTTTACGGAGGTTAAAATGTACTACTTAAAATGTCTAAACTTGTTATATTTGTTGATTTAACAACCACCTATTTCGATAAAAAATGTGGCGGCATATTCGAAAGTTCCCTCCAATTCCCCCCTCCATTTTTTAGGTGTGGAAGAGAAGCGAGGCAATGGACCAATGGAGAGTAGTGTTCTGTCGTTCTGTCTTCTGTCAGTTTATGTTAGTGTCGTGCCAGTGCCTAAATTAGAGGAATGTGAGTGTTAAGTATGTTGTGAGAAAATAATTGTCAATTGTCCAAATCAAAGTTATTAAACAAGTAAAATAAATCAAACTAAAATTATTATTAACCAGTGAATCAGTGCTAAATAATTATTCCGTCTGCTAGGACAGGCAAACAAATGAAACATCAGAAGGTGCTTCGAACACATTCAAACATCGGTGCTTCTAGATTCGCTGGTTTACCAGCAAGTATTGTGAGCCGAACAGCATAGCAGAGAGGTGTGCACCTGGAGGTCTTCGTCAAGGAAAGCAGCAACGAGGCCGAGGATCGTTCGACATCAAGTTAAAGCAACGAGCCCTTCACAACTTGTGATGGATCGTATTCGTATGAGCCGTATGTCAAGTACGACTCATCGTGTTGATACGAATGGTACGGCTCTTTATACAACATACGAAATACGTAGTACGGACATTTTTTAGTATTACGTTAAGCTAAAGAAATTCTGGCGCTGCTAGTATAGCACCTATTTAGAGGCGGCGGCAGCGCAGAATCGACTCGGCATTTTTATAAGGCATTTAAGTGTTTTAATTTGGCATAATTTTATTACAGATTGCAAATTTACTTTGAGTTGATAAATAAATATCCATGCATCCAAATAATAATAAAAATATCGGATAGTCAGTTTATTTAAAAAAAGAACATAAAATAAACTATAAAAATAACAAAATAATTAAAAATAAAATACGTTTTAGGTACGTGGTAAAGTTCGAACACGAATCAGTATATATTCGTTCGTTTATTATAGTGTTACGTACTTTAAAAACTTTATTTACTTGAAAATACATTTGCATATTTTGTTTTAAACTTGTAACTTTTTTTTCATCTCTCGCAACAACGTACCATTGAACTATGAACCTCTGAACACAAGACAAGATACATCAGTTAGTTACAAAGAAATGCCTCAAGAGGGCCATTGCCAACTACAAATAAATAAAATTCCTAACAATAGTTTATATGATATCTTTAAAAGGTCAGTTTACATTTTTAGACAATTTTGGCGAATCGTCAGAATCTATCACGCGTTTAAAGACACGCCTTGATGCGGTTTCATTTGTTTTTGTAGAATTTGATAACGTTCAAACAGAAATTGACGCTATTTTGCACATCCTACATTGTTAGTTGCAAGAGCAAATAAAAAAACAAGTAATTTTGTCACTTATTTACTAAGTAATTTTTTTTCATATTATCATTCTACATGTCATTCCCCGTCATAGAGTGCAGTGAAATGTCTATTAATAATTTTTTTTTGGTTCAAACCGTATTCGACACTGGAGTAATAATAAACGCATATGAATCGAATAAACAAATTCAAAACTCTTATTCAATCAACGATATCCGATCTTACCAACGCGCGATCAGAAAAATCAATGTATTATAATCCAGCAAGTTCTCCAAACTTTGGGAGGCAGATAATAAAGCAGTCAAAAATCACCTGAAACGCATTCTAAATATATTCATAGTTCTATACTCTTAACCCAAATCGAAGCTGTTCTGAATCGAAGACCCTTCACCCTTCTATCCAATGATCCCCAAGACCTTGAGGCTTTGACCCAGGCCACTTCATAAGTGGGGAGCCGCTCGATTCAATGTCGAAAACACCACCACAACATTGGGCAAAGGCAGAATAACAGCGATCCATCCATAGCACGAGGATATAGTGAGGGTAGTGACTGTTAAAACACCTAGTGATATAGTGAGATGTGCACCAAAGAGGGTTTGCGTCTCGGTTTGCGTGCTACCATTAGACTCTAGTTAAGTTACGCGTCTTCACCTCGTTTGGGAGTGTAATATTAGGTTAGAGTAGTGTTAAGGAGGTACATCGGGGTCCGAGGGAAGTGAGGATCGCAGGGGGGGTCCTATGCGTTTCTTATGGGACTAAAACCCGCTGCCAACTTGGAAAAATTAAATTCTATTGAAATTATTTGCGATAGACATCTATGTAGCAAAGAAATCTACTCAATATGCACATAGGATACATATTGAAAATTAACAACATAAAAATGTCATATTTAAGTAGTTTTAAATTATATTTAATGAACGCATAAACACTATGTAGATGTGGCAACAGCGCTAATAATAATCGAGTGCAGTTGTTCACACTGCGAACCTACAGACCTCGTACATCGGAGATATTGCGCGTCAAATTCGGGTAAAGATGCGTACGCGTTCAAAAATGTATTGTGTGTAAACTATGTAAAATATAATTATTATATATAGCAAATATATCGTATTACCCCCGCGAAGATTTGTATCCTTTATTTAAAATCCGTAAATCATGTGAACTGGTAAAACAACGAGAAAATAATTATGATAATTTAGTTCTAAAGAAATGAAATGACACTCGCGCCCATCTCTCGTCCAAGTCAAAGAAAATGTTGGATGCAATTGAAGGTTCTGTGATAGAAATTACATTATTACTCACTGTTCGTGTTTTTCACCTCTATTTAGTAATGTTACAAAAGTTTTGCAACTATAACTAATTTTTTAGATATAAAGTTTGCTGAGAAATATTTATGTTCCTTTGTTATTCCGTACAAATGCTTTTATCTCAAGTATTACTAATTATATTAATCAACTAAAGAAAACTTTATGTAACCCTAAATATTTCTGGGTAATGATTACGATGTTTTTATAAACCATTAAATATATTAAAAGGATTTATCGACTGTATTTTTTAATCCAATAAATATATCACAGCTTCCTAGCCTTTTTTAATTAATTTAGTTTTTTAAAAACATTACAAAAAATAATCAGTTGTGGATAATTTATTGTTGACAACAATGTACATGGGATTTAGGAAAAATGTGTATGTTTGAAATCAATTTCGTTTTTATCAAGTCTTTCAAATGTATCCCCTCCTTGCTGTCAGCTCATTGCAACGTTGCCACATTAATCCTCAAGTCAGAAATGCAATTATTGGTTTCTGTTTCTAAGTAATACAGCTGTACTATGTTCAAAACTTAACATTAGTTTTACATCAAAAATAAGATAGTATATCTATGGAAAAGTTTTGTTTCACAATTTCTACATTTTTTCTCAGTAATGGGCAAAAAAAGAGCCGCACCGTCCATCTTCGCCATATAAACCTATGTTAAAATGAACAACTTTCGACAACAATATCCCAAAATCTAGATTCAAAAAAAAATTCAAAAAAACATGACGCACAGAGGGAGCACTGGGTAATACGCTATATAAATTTCAAGTACATCTGTGCACTTGAGTAAACCCGATATACCTCCTTAAGAAACTTTGTAAGAAAAATTCGACAAGTAATCAAACATTTTTATTAACCTGTCACCATAATAACCAGTCCATAATTATCGCGTCTGCCAGGATAGGCAAAAAAAGGAAACATCAGAAGGTGTTTCGAGCACGTCCAAACAGTGATTTCGCCGGTACTTTATCGTCAAATCAGTCGAAAATCAGTATTTGCGTTTAAAATCTAAGAAAAGTTTAAAACCTCGGCAAGAATCGAAGCCGAAGCATAACCCCCTCGAATTCCTCCCGAACTTTTCGTATTTCTTAAGCGTTAATTCCCCCCACTGCATTAGGGATCCAACAGTCCGTGCGAATCGATTTGGCGTGGATGTGAGGAACTCTCGCGTTTATTCAAAGCGAAAATCACCGAAAGGCAAATTGAATTACCGAAAAGAATTAGAGGCGGCCTGCGAGCCGGCTGCGGTTACGATTATTTCTCGAATTATGCCCTCCGAGGGAAAGAAACGGCCTAGAGCCGGCCTTTTATGATAGCACCGGGGAAATGGAATTTCCAGCGTGTCTATTCCGTTCTTTTTTTTTTCATTCTCTTGATGGAATGAACGTTCGATTAACTCGGAGCAGCTTCGGCGTTGCGAGAAAGGAGTTAAGTTGCCTACGTGTGAGAAACGGTCGAATTCTACTGGTGAAGTAAAGACTAAAAGACGTGAATTGCCCATGCAATGGTACTAGCACTGCTAACAAATCTTTACAGCTTGGTTTTGCTTTCTACTGTTGTGCGGACTTCCGAAAAGAAAAGGAGAAATCTCTTGTACAAACTAACTTGGTTCATATGGCTGTCTCAAGTTGTTTTCCTATTTTTTGCGTTACCGAAAGTCAGGGGGACGTCTCCCGCGCAACCACTTCGTCCTCCGCCACTGCCACTCAACAGAAGCATCCGAAACAAACTTTTGAACGTTTCCTTCATAAAAACAATTCCCGCTCTCCTCACCCACCGTCCCTTCGGTCTTAATCTGCCCGAATGCCATTGTATATCCAAGTGGTAAGCTTTCGTCGTCTCTGCCTGTAGAATGCAGGTTGACAGTTTGCCGTCCCCGTGGACGCTGCAATACTCCTCTGTCGGATTCCTTTGTCTTTCCCCTTTTCATATATTGCATCTTACGGAGGATTTAATTTTTCCTCCGGGCAATCGTTAATTTCTCCCGGCGGGGCGCGCTGGCAGATTGTATTTTTTACGGCCTTTGCGCGGTTTGCGGTCTTCCGCCCCCCTGAGGGCGCTGACAATAGCGTAGGCGGTTAATTGTACTTTAAATTAAATAATCTCCCCATTAAATAATAAACATAAAAAATTACCTATATGTAATCAAAAAAATTATTTTAGAACTTTAATCTGTGTCATTTTATACGTAAGACTTTGTTCAATTAAATCAATCTTCGGGATGCATGTCGGGATATTTTTTAATAAACAAAAATCCCGACGACAGCCATTTTTCTCTGGCCGGCTCATAAGAGCCCGCACCGCCCGTCCTCCGGAAAGCATCGACTCGCACCTGCTGAAACAAATGAAGTTTTACGTCCTACGTGGGCGATTTCCTCAATTGGCCCACAGGGCGTGCGATTGGATAACGCTGCGGATAATATGAAGTATGATATTCTGTATCGACAAAGCTCGGAGCAACGAGGCTGTATTGGAATTGTACCGGGCTAGATCGATGGAGACGCTACGAACGGAAATGGCTCGACAAATATTATTCAGTATTGAAAAACAACGTTTCCTGCTTTAGAAAAATCTATTTCATTTGTTTCATGTGCAAATGGCTCATGCTTTGTTACGTTTAGATGTGAAATATTGCAAATCGCTACTAGCAACTTATAGATTACGTCGAGATTTCTCTACAGCTTTGTTTATTATTCCTCAGAACCACTTTCGGGAAAATTTGCTCAATATACTCAAATATCATTGTTTTGTATGGATAAAGATGGTACAATAGGATTTCCCCTAAAGAATTTCGCATTTTAGTGATCCAGCCCCGTACAACAGCAGGCTCCAAGACCACTCGTTCCTCTTGCTGACACCTCGCAATTTTATTACGTTTTCCTTTACTTTTGACATCTTTCGCTGACTATACAGACACGTAGGGTATCAAGTGGTGCCCTATATTTACGAACTTGCAAACTGGAAACATTGTGTCGCAGATATAGCAGACGCCACGCAAAAAAATGTAAACCTCCTTGCTGCTGTGATATTCTTTTTAGAGAGCTCACAAAATATACATATTTCAAAACATTTTTCCAAACTGATTAAATCTTCTTGTCTGGTCGTGCATAGAAATATCTTGTAAAGGGCTTAGTGAAATCTCCAGAGCGTCTGGCGTTCGAGGGATTAGTCAAAGAATGAGAATAGTAGACACTAACGAGGAGGAAAACTCGATTAAACAGTAAAAATAATGTACTTATTTATATTTGCGCAATAGAGTCATATTCGAATACAGATAATGCAAGTTTGAATTGCAGAACTTGTATTAAATACAATTTAAGGAGATATATCGGGTTTACTCAAATGCACTGATGTACTTGAATTTTATATAGCCTATTACCCAGTGCTCCCTCTGTGCATCATATTTTTTTGAATTTTTTTTTTTGAATCTGGATTTTGAGATATTGTTGAAAGTTGTTCATTTTAACATAGGTTTATATGGCAAAGATGGACGGTGCGGCTCTTTTTTTGTCCATAACTGAGAAAAAAAATGTAGACATTGTGAAACAAAACTTTTCTATAGATATCTTATTTTTGATGTAAAATTAATGTTAAGTTTTGAACATAGTACAACTGAATTAATTAGAAACATAAACCAATAATTGCAATTCTGTCTGACTTGAGGATTAATGTGGCAACGTCGCAATCAGCAAGGAGGGAATACATTTGAAAGACTTGATAAAAACGAAATTGATTTCAAACAAACATTTTTCCTAAATCCCATGTACATTGTTATCAACAATAAATTATCCACAACAGATGATTTTTTGTAATGTTTTTAAAAAACTAGATTAATTAAAAAAGACTAGGAAGCTGTGATATATTTATTGGAATAAAAAATACAGTTGATAAATCCTTTTAATATATTTAATGGTTTATAAAAACATCGTAATCATTACCCAGCAATATTTAGGGTTACATAAAGTTTTCTTTACTTGATTAATATAATTAGTAATACTTGAGATAAAAGCATTTGTACGGAATAACAAAGGAACATAAATATTTCTCAGCAAACTTTATATCTAAAAAATTAGTTATAGTTGCAAAACTTTTGTAACATTACTAAAATAGAGATTAAAAACACGAACAGTGAGTAATAATGTAATTTCTATCACAGAACCTTCAAAATTGCATCCAACATTTTCTTTGACTTGGACGAGAGATGGGCGCGAGTGTCATTTCATTTCTTTAGAACTAAATTAACATAATTCTCGTTGTTTTACCAGTTCACATGATTTACGGATTTTAAATAAAGGATACAAATCTTCGCGAGGATAATACGATATATTTGCTATATATAATAATTATATTGTACATAGTTTACACACAATACATTTTTGAACGCGTACGCATCTTTACCCGAATTTGACGCGCAATATCTCCGATGTCCGAGGTCTGTAGGTTCGCAGTGTGTACAACTGCTAGTCAATTATTAGCGCTGTTGCCACATCTACATAGTCTTTATGCGTTCATTAAATATAATTTAAAACTACTTAAATATAATATTTTTATGTTGTTAATTAGTCAATATGTATGCTATGTGCATATGAGTAGATTTCTTTGCCATATAGATAATGTTTATCGCAAATAATTTCAATAGAATTTAATTTTTTCAAATTGGCAGCGGGCTTTAGTCCCATAAGAAAAGCATAGGACCCCCCCTGCGCTCCTCACTTCCCTCGTACCCCGATATACCTCCTTAAAGCTTAATATGTTCTGTGCGTACGAACTACTTTGTTAGAAAGACGTAAAAAGCGTTCAGCACTTGTCTATTTTTCCCTTTTTTGTGGCGCTATTGTCGCTCTTACATAAACCAATTTCCGGGGAAGTTCCACATTTCCGGAGATGTATGTTTATTTGCCTAATGTAAGCCAAATATCTCGTTGCGCTGCGAATACAGTCAGCTCCGTGCGCGGTGTTTAGACAGACTTAGAGACTGTACTTGTCAAAACAAATGCAAATGCGTTTACCTGCTATCTTGATGTTGATATTAGATCGAGTACCTAAAGGTCCCTATTTGGAGAGTGAGGTCAAGTGGAAATTATTTCATTTTCTTGGAAGGGTACAATGGGGATTTTTATAAAAGTACTTCAGTGGCTCCCTCTGTTGGTACCGTTTGGCAACAGAGATAATTGAATTTAAAAGCTTAAGGATTACAGATGATAAGGATGTTCCTATATTCATATAAAAGTACAAAATAAGCAGATTTAACTAAACTTTTTCATTTAGGAAACTGCGATGGCTGCTTGTGCACGAAATATTGGAACACCCTGTACAACAGGGATTTTAAAATCCTCAAGATTTACTTAGAGAGGCTGTTTGTGATTTCTCTGATATTCTGTAAGGGTAAGTGTAATACAACAAGTCGACGAGAATTGAGTGTTTCATTCTCGGATTCATTGTATTGCATAACAGAAACTGTTATTCCCAAATCCAATCTAAGCGAGAAGTCTGATTTACCCTCGCACCCAGATATATGTTGCATTACTATGTAGAATATTTATGCAGTACATGGGTTGGTCTGGTCGTGGGAGTAATCTGTTCGGATAGAAACGACGTTTCTGTTCTAAAAAGTATTCAAGTCGCCTTAAAAAAATAGGTAGCTGGTAGCAACCAGCTGTGTTTGCAAGTGCTAGAGACGTTCGTATTATTAAAAATGAGGATAATACTGATGTTTTTAATGATAGGTTTCTTCACACTTTTTTTTAATTTTTCAACAATTAGATTACATTTATCAATTTGCAATTTAGTTTTTTTCAAAAATTATAATTTTAAAGTACTATTCTTTCTTAATTTTATCTGTATTTAACAAAAAATTTAATTTCCAAATAAAATTTTCTTTTTCTAATTTGTTTAAATAAAAATGATTTAAATAATTGTAATAATTATAACTAAATACATTCATATTCAGAGAGTTGAAATATATATGTAAACAAATTTTTTTATTGAAAAAATGTTGTAGCATATTTAATGCATAAATAATAAACTCTATAAGAAAATATGTGCAAATTAGACAGTTGGCATTACGATATTCGAATTCCTTGGCTCGCGAGACATCGGATTTAAAAAAAGATCGAAATTTGTCCATTAGAAGCCGAGATAATGTAATTTTTTTCGTGCCTTCGCATTTTGAACCTCCAAATTAAGAAGCGAAAGCCCCCTCCCCCACTTTTCGTGTTTTGTGTCACTTTTCGCGCGTGCGAGCGACAGTTTTTCCGCTGATTTATTTATGTTGCCGATAACTTATGCATATGAAAATTTTTCCAGCTTAGAACTCAGAAAAACGAAGCCACTGGATGAAAGATTATTGCTAAATTGTTTATAAGTTAACGGTAAATGACGATAAACTTTGACCGATTATATCTCGAGAACCAATAAACGGAATTTAACTTATTTTTTTAAAAAAGGAGCGTCTTTCCCAGTACTTTAAAATTATAATTTTTGAAAAAACTAAATTGCAAGTTGATAAATGTAATCTAATTGTTTTAAAATAAAAAAAAAGTGTTAACTTAAAAATATTACTGTTGCCGTTCTAATCAACCGATTTCAATTTTTCAAGAACCATTTGACAGGTTGAGCGGTCTTTTCTATGTGAAAAATTTTTTAAGTATCTAGATGCTTTATTTGAGGCTGTGCAACATTTTGAAAATTCGAAAATTTTTCTTTTCAAAAAATTATTTTGTGAAAACTATCGAACCGATTTTAATGAAATTTGGTGTGTTGTTTTATTATACTCTAAAGTTTTTATTACCAAAATTAGAATGCCCTCGGAGCAATTAAAATATTTTTAAAGAATTATCCAAAAAACTTGATTATTTTGCCTTTTTTCCATCAATTATTGCTATTTTGCAACATCGGTAATAAATTTAAACATNAAGATCCATACAAGAAATAATTACATTCGCACCTACTCTGGTCCGAATCCATATAAGTACTAAAATGTAGAAAATAATATGAAATAAAACTTTTAGTTGGCTGCAAATATTATAAATTTGTACAACCACTTGCCATCCTCCTTTTTTGTAAATATGTACATAATAATATGTAGAAGATAGAAAATAGAAATATTTTCAGAACAAAAAACCGGCGGCCGCAAATTGGAGTTTTTATTATTTTATTACCCTTCTCTTTTCATATGCAATTATGAGATAGCAAGAGAGTGGGATGGACGTATAGGCCGGACAACTGATTATCGTGCACGTGTGCGTGCACCTGGCATTTTCTCGTTTTTTTTTTAGGTGTATTTTGCCGGAATTTGAAAGAATGAAATTATCGTACTATTTTTACTATAAACGTATTTCCTGTAGCGACATCTATATGAATATTGTAGTACGTTGTTAGATGAAACGGGACTTCAATTTCCGTTCTTAACAAAACAATTTGTTCCGTTTCGACCATGCAACTTTGTTTACACACCAGCGTTGTGTTGGTTGCATAAACTAAATTTATTTAAACAATTCGCAGCAAAATCTTGCAAAAATTAAACAGCGTTCGCAGAGACGAACGCAATATATATTTTTAATAGCCGCCGAGAACGAATATTTAAATGCACCGGAAAAGGACCGAGTTTTAATCCGGCGCTAAGCTCCACTCAGCTATGCATTCGTTTAACAGACCGGAACAAAGTTGTTTTTATTGCGCCTTAATGTTTAATCCACCCCGACGCCATAATTGAAAATAACGACCGACTATAAAAACAGTGGGCTTTGGGATTAGTCTCCGTAATTATTTTTCAGCAGGTAAGCAGATATGAATGCTTAATTTAAGGTGGGGGGCTGGGGAGCGAGGCTGAAAGAATGGCCAGTGCGTAAAACGCTAAAACATCGGATAATTAAATTTGGGTAAATAATAACATGCAGAACTCTAGCAAACTGTGATACAAACGGGGCAGGTGCATGTAGGGGTGTCTAAAATATTGTAATTTAACCAAACTTACCTATATACAAAGTTGCACCCCTGAGGGGTTATTAGCCTCCAAAGTGGGGCCCAAAATTTCGAAAAAAATTAATATCTCCGCCAACACTTTACCGCAGAAGAACCAAATTTGGCACATTATTTAGGTTTATTACTGGTCTTCTTTGACTGTGATTTAAAGTTAATTGAAGCACTACAAGGTGTTCATTGGGGATGACTCACACCTAAAATAGTACCAAACTTTTTTTTCATTGACCGAATTGAAAAGTAATAATATTAATTCACGGCAGAATTTAATTTTAAACATTTCTTTACTCTTGTTAAATTTTAAAAAACTTTATGGTTTTCAAGAAAAACGACCGTATTAACTGAAATGTGATTTTAACAGTGTTTATTAGAAAATAATCGAAAAATCAGTAGTAGGCAATGAATTTATCGTTCAAACTTGTCAGTTAGTTTAAAATTATTTTATTTCAACAATTGCCTCTGCCTGTTGTTGAAGAAATATCAATTATTATTTTTATTATTTCTTTGTGTTTTTTTACTTAATACAATATTCGCTTATTTAAAAACTACCTATAGTAGGATCATATTCGATGCACAGTAATAAATCATTGCCAATGAAGTATGTTTTTAAGGGTTTTACAAATTGAATAATTTCTTTATACATTATGAAGGGACGAGGGCATCAGTTCAGGTCTAGCACCCTTGTTCCTACAAAAATTCCTTTATTCTCATAAACTATTTATTTTAAATGTAATTTATTATAAATCCAATTTGTTTCCTAAATTCCACATATGTACTACATTTTACCTCTGTACGCGCCACTGTTGTTTACTTGTTTTTTGGAAGCGCTCTCTAATTGACAGCAAAGCTCGCCAGGTTAGTATTTGACGTATAACCGACCAGTTCGTACACTCGATGCACCTGGGCGACTACAGCTACTACCAGAACACAGTGCGTATGCAGCGGTATTTCAGATTTTACATTGAATTTCATTTTAAATTTGAAATGATTTATCTTACGCCTCCTAAAAATGATGACACGATTTTCCTTTGATAAAAG
>NW_019416290.1:911437-946694 GCF_000390285.2 Anoplophora glabripennis
TGTTCATAAAGAAAAATACTTGCTCTATAAACAAATTGAATTGTGCGAAAACTATTGCACCTACAGCGCCCACTTTTGGCACACTTTTAAAGTATGACAAAACCCTCAACTTATCATAGGTTTTATAAAATTTTAACAATAAATGCGATATTTATAAACAAATTAAAAATGGGCACTTTTCTTGTTTTTTTTGCAATAACTTTTTTGTTTATTAACCGATTTTAATTTAACAAGTCTCATTTTGTAGATAATTTTACTCTCTAGAAGCTGTCTGTGAATCGCTTTTTGCTAAAATTGATGGTTTTCCCTGTAAAGTGAAAACACTGTTTTCCTTACTTATTTGTTTAAATAGAAAAGATAGCTAATAAATTTTTTTGACTCACGAGATGAGAGATGTCTTGTATTATGTTCTTTTAGACAATTTTATATAATAATATCGCGGATAGGAATTTTTTCGAGTTTCTCTTTTTTTTTCGCTAATTTTCCTGGTCTAATACTACATTTTCTGAAAAAGACAATGTTATTCTCAGTCAGGTAATAAATAATTTTTTTATATGTTTGCTGATATATCTTCTTCGATTTTTCTGGTAATAAATTACACTCTATTTGCTTTGCTGATTCAATAATTTCTGGCGGAGTTAAATGTGAATTCTTCCATCTCAAATTACAAATAGTTGTTTTTATGGATTTAAATAGGAACAATATGGCGATTACTGTGTACCAAAGTTATTTACTTAATAACCCTCGTCTCGTAGACGACCTGATGAAATTATTATTAATGAAAGAAGTATAATACAAGTTTAATAATATAAAATAAATAGCTTTGTTTGCTATTATGATAAAACTAATTGTAAGATTGATCGTCGAAAAAATTATGTGTTTAACTTGGCAGTGGCTGCTTTAGTAGACTCGGCTGCGCCTCGTTCGTTAAATACCAGCCGCGGAGTTAAATCATGTACAATTAGCTCCTATGTCACTTTACCGAGCCTTAGAGTGATCGAAAATAGAATTTTCTAGAGCGGCTGCACAAAAAATTTGTTTTAAAACAATTGGAAACTATTTGTCAAGAAAACATGCCTTTGGTAGAATGAATTTTTAATTACAACTTCTTTTTTAAAAGTTTTAATGCAATATACTTGTAAAGACATATTTTTCTAGTGATTTAAATGTAAATAGAATAAAAAAAAGTTGTAGCAGAGCGTGGTTTCGATCCACGGACCTCTGGGTTATGGGCCCAGCACGCTTCCACTGCGCCACTCTGCTCTTGGGAACTTGTATGCTATACAGGTATAAAAATAGAGACTATTCGTTTGTTACCAAAAAAATAAAAGTAAAAGTAACAAATTTATTTCTTGAGTGTGTTTCGATTTCTGTTAGGTACTCTAAGTACCTTGTTTTATTTATTGTAATTTAATTAAATGGTAATATAAGAGAGCAACTATTCAAAAAGTCCAAAAAACATTATTAATTTAATTCGATCTCAACATGAATATTTGCTTTATTACTTTTATTATTATTAGAGGTTGCTCTGACTGCAAGGAACATAGCAATCCGCCGAAAAATAATTCTTTCACCATAAATGGAGCTTCAAAACAAAATATAGTCCTATAGATTACTCAAAAAAAAGACATAAAAACGATTTTTTTGTTCCAATTAACTGAAATGTCTTTATAATGCTCTAGGATGGTAAGTAATTGACTAATATCCGGTAAAAACTTCAATATATAGAAAGAATAATATAATTTTAATATGCGTACCACAAAATTAAAAAAAAAGTAAGTAGCAGAGCGTGGTTTCGATCCACGGACCTCTGTGTTATGGGCCCAGCACGCTTCCACTGCGCCACTCTGCTGGTGTCCACAACTTTCCGACAAACCGTTCAGAGATAAGATTTTTTTAACGCCTTTCTTGATTAAAATCGAACACATTTTTGTGACACATCTACGATCACCCCATTTGCCGCACCTTTCCTTAATCTTCCGCCACCTTTACACTTTTTGTAGGTCCAAAAAAGCGAGAAGGACCCTATCAAAAATCCCACCCTTCATTTTCCACTAACTAAACAGCGTAAAATTGATTCTTAAGCCGGAATATCGTCGCGACGCGAGGAAGTAGGAGATACCCTGCAAGAATCTGGCTTAGCCCTCGGGCCAGATATTGAATTTGGGTAATCCAATAAGGGAATCTTCAGCCGAGGCCTAATAGGGCTCAATAAGAACCGGAGTGTATGTGAGAGATAACACAGGCTTGGAATACGATAAAGGCGCCGGAATGCGAACTATGAGGTAGAATTGCTTCGGAAATGTGAAGGGTTCGTTCCGCCCTTCCGGGATATGCCCGCGTGGTTTTTGTGTATGATAAATAAACCGGGCGTGGGTTTTGATTAAGAGATTTCTGGGGGTGGTTCGTTTGGAACGTTTGTAATATAAAAAAGAATCGGTGGGTATTGAGAAAAAAAGTTTGAGGCCTCTGCTGGAAGGTGTAAGGCTATGTACAGGGTGTACCATTGAAAACTTTGCACCCGGATTATTTTGAACTACGTTCCAAAATATTAAAATTGTCGCGACACGTCCATTTTGTTTTCGAGGGGGACACATTTTAACGTTAAATACAGACTCGCCAGAACAACCCCTTCGCGGGGGCGCATTCAACTATCGTCGAACAAAACGAATAAGAATAACCCCGCCTACATTATGTTCTTTTATCCCCCTCCCCCTTGTAATTCCCCCAGAACAACGTCTTAATGACACCAATTAGTTTATAACTAAATTAAACACTCTCGCTTGCAAACACCCCGCCAGCTAGGGGTGGGAAAGGGGAGCATACAAGAAGAGGTTAATTCGTTTCCAAATAACCTAATATCGCAAATTGACGCAAACTTCTTGAATAAATATTGCTGGATCGGAGTCGTAAGTGTATTTCAAAGCCGCCTTAGTGTGTTCTCTTCAGAGGAAGGATCAAACTACGTATTCCGACCTAAATGTATCCAATTAAGGACCAATAAGAGACACTAGAATTTTCGTTTATCATTTTTAATCGATTTGGACAATTACACGAGAGATATTGTCTGCATTTACTACATTTTTAGTACTCTGGGAATTGAAAAAATTAATATAAATAACCTTTTTCGAAAAAGAATGCCAGCACAAAAAGTGTGTAGTATTTTTTATGTTATTTACCTTGAGACTAAAGTGCTGTCTAGAACATGAGTTTTGAATAACCTCTCAAGAAATTCAAACATACACTTTAGTTTTTTAGTACATACATAGTGTATGTAGCTACTAATTCGTTCAACTAAATTGATACATTTTAGTTTTCACTTTCAAGATGCACTTTAGTTCTCGAAAGCAAGGGCTAAAATGTGATATGTACCTCTGATAATCCAGGAGTGCAACAAATAGTATAATACCTAACTAATTTCTTATAGCTACTAAGAACTAAAGTGTAATTCCGAAAGGAATTTGCATTGTAGTCGTTTTTGGCATACATTATATTTAGTTACTATTTTTTAAGATTTAATCCACAAAATCTTAGTTACCCAATAAATTAAATAGTTAGAGTTTTTTTTGTGTATCTATGGACTAAAGCGCAATCACAAGGGTGATCTTCCAATAAATTAAAAGAAGCACTTTAGTTTTTTTTAGTACATCTCTGTCTTTTGACTTAACCCTTAAACGCTTGCAAGTACGTTTAGTCTCTCGGTGAAGTAAGTTGATACGTTGTAGTCCTCATATTCGAGAAGCACTTTAGTCCTGGAAACATCCACCAATACAAAAATAGTACGTACTTGAGATTAGTGGTCTTTTTGGTATATTTGACGAAAGAGTAACTAAATAGCCACTGTGTAATACTCACATTCTTTTTAGTATTTGAAAATGAAGACTAAAGTGCATAATAACAAAATATATTGTATACTGTATAACTAGGGACTAAAATGCAATCCTGATGGTGAATTTTGAATTAAGAAATTAAAAGTTGCACTATTTCTTTTGAGTTGGAACTAAATTCGACGAACTAAACTGACGTTTTTAGTCCCCACGTTTAAGAAACACTTTAGTCGTCGAAATTAAGGACTAAATTAAAAGGCAGCGATAATTTACGGTCGCAAAAAAGGGGTTAACGACCCCTTCATCGAGGCACACCCCGTACAGGGACGGAACGAGCCGTAATTACACACACTTTAGTTTACATACGCGACATATGTGGGCGGAACAGTCGGCATAATGCCCCGTTATCCTGTAATGTCCTGCGTTGCCGGCTGAGTGCAAGACCATGTATCAGCGTTAGTTACGACATTTAACTTTGCCCCGCCGTCGCGTATAATTTCAAATAAACACCGGTGGGGAGTTATTGCGGAAAGTTACGGTCTTTTTTGTTTAAGAGGAGTTATTTTATTGCTACCCTTGAGCCTTCCGCTCGACTCGGGGTTGGATAAAGGCACTCGGTAAGCCGCGGGGGCGGGGGTAATTGCGGTCTAAGCGAGAGGAAAAATTATATTTTTGGGATATGTCGCCGTGGTGGATTCTTTAAATAGTATTGAGCATTTTTACCGTAAAATGTATAAAGAATCCCTGTATAGTAGCCATTAGGGTCAATTTTTAATCTGTCCCCAAAGCTCAAAGCCGAAGTTCGTGATCTAAATAATTGTTTTTAAAACCTTTTCTACAATTCCTTCAAGCTTCCAAGTCAACAGCGTTCTGGAATTATGCCGCCTGCACTCCCGTTCCTCCCGAAGCGACAACTCAATCGAAAAAGCAGACCGATCAGGCATCTGGCGTGCAGCCGAAGTATCACGTCCCAGTGTTATGGTGTCCCATTTAACATTTCCCGCCTAGCTTTCGCTACAATATTGAATCTGACTGGTAATAAATGGGAGCTGGAGCGCGAGCAGCGCCACCTGCTAAAAGAACGATGGGAGTTTCCTCTTATTAGTTCGCCCGTCGTCTTATAATGGAAAAATTGACTAAGGTCTAATAAAGTATCGAAATACGTCGATAGAAAAACGACAGCACTGCAAGAATGCGTTTAGATGAGGAAGGAATACCTTCTGGATAAGACGGAGCTTGCTTGACATTTTAATTTTTAGTATTGGGTATGGAGGTCAGTCCAAAATTCGAAATTATTACATAATATATAGTTCTTTTCATATATATTGTAGAAATAAAAAACTCTCTTATATTGTCGATAACGATAAAAACGGGGTCATAAATACTTGTCTGCTTAGCAAAACAGGGTCGTATTTAGGTAAAGTTTACAGAATATATGTAATATTTAAGTCTCCATTCTAACAATTCACAACAGACACTACTACACAATGGCTATAAATTGAAAACAATTGCAGCGAATTACAAAAGTTAATTTTTGACCTGCTTTTTGAGGTTAGGAAATTCCTTTGACGGAATAGCTCAATTCTGACACCAGATTCGTGATCAGGAGGCAAAAATACTACGGATAACAGTACGGATAAGAACAGACAACTTTTTTTTTGTGTGGCTGTGGTTAGCTACCTATGTAGATATTTAATAAGATAATAAGTATCTATTAAATTACGTTTTATTATAAGTAAGTTGTTTTTTATTTACTTTAAATTATTACCTGCTTTGTCCTTGCCCCTAAAGCAACACACTGACATCAGTACATAGTACGCGGATAGTGGCCCGCGTACTATGAGACGCGTACTTTAACCGCATGTAGCATATTGTAGGCAAGTGTGACGCGCCTACTAGCAAAGAAATTCTGGCCTCATTGTGATGGGGACTAGTGGGGAGTAACAGTGTACAGGGTATCCCGAAATTAATGGGACACAGAGCAAGGGTAGATTCCTTACATCAAAATAATGCGATTAAGCTAAACTTACCTTGGTCCATTTGTGGCTAATAAAAAAGTTACAGGGCGTTAAAGTTGAAATTTTGAATTCGAAATTCTTAAAATTCTTAGAAAGTTTTCAAAGAATTCTTTTGAAAATTTGGATTAGGGGGTTTTCTGGAACGAGAAAAACGAATCCGTACTTAATTTTGCTGTAGACGCTAGAGGGCGCTACGAAATGTACTTTTGGTTGATAAGAACTGGTTATAACTTTTTTATCAGTGTGTGTACGAAAGTTTTAATAGAAAAATATTGTTCTCCTACCTATTTTTCACAAATAAGGGATACTTGTTTTATGTCGATAAATTTAACCGTTTTCGATTTATTTCTTGTTTTTCTATTGGATGCAATAAAATAAAATACATAATTTATTAAAACTAATGAACTACTAAAGTGGTCACTTCTGCTAATTGATTACAGGATAAATGTTGTATCTTTTACTGATTGTTTTAAATTGAAAATGTGTTTTTTTTTTCGTAAAAATCTAATCTTTTCATAAAAAAATGTTAAATAACGAAAGAAAGAAAAAGTGAAAGGAATATTTTTTTAATTATAAAAATTTAATGTAGCCACCTGAATGTAATTAAATTATTATTAAAAATAATCTTTAGTTTTTTACGTAAGTAACTACAAACTTTTATTTTATTTTATATCACTGTCTAATAACACGAAATCTGGAATCAGTAAGTTGAATAGTTTACAAGTTAATATTTAGCATCTACAGTGATAAATTCAGCTTGCCGAAGCAAAAAGTCACGAAATGGTAATTTCCCAGCTTATTTTCCTGGCCTAGGAAACCAAGAGTCTAAAGTTTACTGAAATATTTGTTAGAGCAGCGGTCCGCAAGGCCTACTTTGATTTAGATTAGGATACAACTTACAACGCACGGTGTGACGTCACAGTCCTCGTGCGTCGTTGGGTTTGATAGCTAATATTCAAATAAAGACGATGTGAAAATTTATAGATAATCACTGTTAGACTGCTAATGTTTAGGGCCTCTCGCTACCGAAGAGAATGAATAATTGAAGTTATTTTATTTTCCGAAATTTCGAAACATTGGTAAAATTTTATTTTTCCGCTCCGCGCCCGATATGAGTCGCACATTTGGAGGGTTTTGTGGCCCGTGATTAGCTCTTTGAGGGTTTGTTTAGTAATTTTGAGCGAAAATTCGCTCGATCGGGGCTCATATTACGACAATAGGATGTATTAGTTGTTCGATCGTTATACAGATTACAGAGACTCTCACGTACAGACATCCCCTTAGATTAGAATGATTTCGACGCGGGCAATTACCATATTGCAGCATGGGAATTGCTAGTTGTGGCAGTGTTACAAATGATTATATTGACCGTCGTTGGGTAATTGCTATCAGCACCTTAATACAACAGCTCGTGTTTCCCAATGAATTCGACGTCATGGAGGACGACGAAATTCGATCTATCGCCGAACTGACAACGAAATTGGTGCCGATTATGTCGCGTTTACCAAACTACGATAACATAAAATATTTTATAATTTGTAAATATATTTTTTATTCGTTAAAAACCTGATGAAACTGACTCTATTAAAACATTGTTACCACATGCTGTTCTTCTCAGCCACTTCATCACCGGCTGCACCTTTTTCTTTGGAAACTCGAACCGTTGGAAAACTTCGCCTTCCTTTTTCGCAAATTGTTATTATAAGTTTGGGAAATTGCCACTAGTTTAGTTCTACTCTCATCGTTGAAGTTCCGGTTCGCAATTAAGAACTGACCGCAAATTGCAGTCGCGTCTCTGTCTCTCTCTCTCTCGCGGAATCGATCATAACATACAGGGTGATACAAAAAAACAACAACCAGCAACGCGGTAACACCACCGACGATGTCTTTAGCAAATGTTTTTACGAAAGGAGAAGAAACGTTTATTTTGTTGTGTGGAAGGGGCAATGTATTATTATTATACGCTCTATTCCATTTCAATTCGTTTATTTTGCGGCATTTTATAATTTCGAGTTGTTGGGGCAACATTTAGCGTCGAATACAAAATATATACCCGCTTTATTACGGTTTGGGCAGGGTTGGTATTAAAGCGGGTACCCAGTTGTGCAGTTAAAAGCAGCAGTGACCAGGACATTAGAGAAAGGGCCCTGATTGTGTATAGGGCCCTGATTGTGTATATAATTAAATAATTGGGAACATAGAAGATGTATTGGACGTACAGAGGAGACTCTGTGGTATTTATTAGTAGGCTTAGTGGGGCGCGGAGTTTAACAGGACCGTAGTCAGATTACGAATGAAAATATTAATATGTTTAGTGTTGAGACAAGGCTTCCGTGGAATATTGGAAGAAGTTAAAACATATTACTACGTGCTTTTCTAGACTTTATTGTACTTATATTCTCAAGTTTTTACTAAATTATTTTATTGTAAAAAAAGAAACATCTGCATATTCCAGATAAGTAATAATAACGTGATTAACTGTAATTTCATTTGAAAAATCCCTCATAGTTTCATACAGTTGTGAAAATCTTTATTTATTATTAACAAATAAAACTTTTGAAATTATTTTATGCAAAAAATTGTTAATAAACAATTTTAAAAAATGCAAAAAATAAGATTTTTTGATTTTATTTACTTTTTCGACTCTTGTGAAAATATTTATTTATTATTATTAACAAACAAAACTTTTGAAGTAATTTTTTATTAAGTAAAGAACCAATTTGTTGCGAAAATAATAAGAATTATAATCATTATTATGTTAAAAACGACGAAAATCTAAAAAATATTTAAGTTTGACCGGTTAAAACTTGGTCAATATTAGTTCAAAAACTTTTTTTTTTGAACAGCAATTTTCTACTAAAAAATGTTCAAAATTGTTTATTAACGATTTTTTGCATAAAATTTTACTTTTAAATTTTTTAAATAAGCAATTTCGATGGGAAATTCAATTCTCTACAAAATTTTTCCTATGAACTATACCGAAATTTTGCTTCGTTTTCGTGCTATATTTAAAAAACTGCAAAAAAGCATTTTCACCCCTATCTAATTTAATAGCACCCCGCGGTTTTTTCATTTTTAATTACCCTTCGAACAAGTCATGTGATGAATCCTTGAACGGCTTATTTCCTTCGTTTTTTGTAAAAAATGAGAATTAAAACGTATAAGGGTAAACGCGTCGAAAATCGAAAAATTGGCCAAGTTTGAGCGGCCATATGTCAGTCAATTTTCATCCAAAAATCAACCTCTTATTTTGAAGGAAATTTTATCTACTTTTTTTTATGAATCAATGCCTATACCTATCTTTACTCAAAAAAAACTGGAGGCAAAAAAGTAAAAAAATAAAAAAATCGAATTTTTTGCTTTTTTTCAAATTGTTTATTAACGATTTTTTGCATAAAATCTTCCTTTTAAATTTTTTAAGTAAGCCATTTCGATGGGAAATTCAATTCTCTAAATATTTTTTCCTATGAATTATAGCGAAATTTTGCTTCGTTTTCGAGCCACAATTAAAAAACTGAAAGGGGTGCATTTTCACCCCTATCGCCAATTTCCACCCTCTAATTTAATAGCACTTCGCAGTTTTTTTCATCTAAAATGACCCTTTGAACGATTCATGCAATTTTAACCCTGTTTTTTTATATAAAATAGCCTATTAGTATCTATTCTTTGAAGAAATGTCAAAATTAAAAAAATATTTTCGAATAAAATAATCATTTTTAGAAGACAAAATGTAAAATTTAATTTTTTACCGGGACATAAATTGGTCAGGAGCTGAAAAAACCGGCCTTACTAAACTTATTTTTCGGCTTCATGACAAAAAAAACATCATTTAATGACTGATATTAAATTGTTAAATACAATAAAACTTTATATTCTTTAACACTTGTTGTGGACGAAAAAGACGCCTTAATAAAAGTCTCGTTTCGGTTTTGATGACCAAAAATGGAGGATATTAAAATCTCATAAGAATTTGTTGTCGCATTCGAGAAAAAGGATAATATTTTCAACAATTGTAGCGAAAAGCAAAGCTTTCGAGTTGTTATAAAACTCAATTACACAATATAAAATTATTGACACACAGTCAATCAGCGTTTTCAAGTCTGAAAAGAATGGCTAGTTTGTTTTTGAGATTTTTCATTATTTGCCACTAAATAATCGCTCTGTATACCAGTTACTACATATAACCTGACGAATCTGTAACAATACATTTTTAATCGACTACACTCGATTCCCAAGGGTTCCTATTAGATATATGATTACCTAATCCACCTCTCCGCAATAGTCATTGCACCCTCTGTTGATTTCCCAAGCGGATCCGTCCAAGTCGTGCCTGCCCCACCGCCGATCACTCGAGAATAGTCGAATGCACAGGCACCCAGACTTCCGCGATCGACTGTAAACACTTCTTGTCGTAGTCCTGGCCTGCAGTAATATTTGTTTGTAATAGTAATGTTTGGCTGCGGTGGGGGATAATATTTATCTAGGTCCTTGCAGGCGAGTAATCGCCTTACACTGATATCGCTCAGGATTTCGGACTCGAATCTCGAAGGAATGCACTAGCCCGAAACAAAGGAAGTCCTTAAAATTTGTTTGTGGCCTTAGAAGCAAAGTATTAATGTAAAATCAGTTTGGAAACTTCAAAAACTCCCCAGGCTAGCGCTAGCTTCGTTTTCGTTTCCAAGAGTTAATGGACCTGTTCCAAGAGTGGTCAAAGAATCCCGCGGAAAGTCCTTGCTGGCTTCGTATATTTTGTTCGAGGACGAACCGTTGTAAGGTTCCGCTTTGTTTTCTTCCAAAAAAACTGGAAATTATGGAGTTTATGAACTAGACTCTCTCGCTTCAAGGGCAATATCTAAAAATTTTTTACCACGGCGGAGCCATCAGCTCCGTTCCGCCGCCGCTCCCGATAACCCCCGCCCCTCCCACTCCGGACGCCGAACAGGCGTTGTTTAAAACAAAGGCGCGTCACCATTAACTAAAACAACAATCCGGCGGTGCACACAAAGACGTTAATGGGCCCCGTTTTTTCCCAATGATTTATGTCGCTCCTAATGGTTGTAGCTGTCGCTCTAATTGAATGCTGTTTTTGTTTTGGAAAATTAGCATTTCCAACAGTGCACGCCGGTGCCCCGGGAAGGCCTAATTGAATCGTTATTGATGATTGGTCGCGCCCGGAACGTGTTGAATCGCGACAATGCACGTCGAGGGCGGCGTCGCCTGATGATGTATCGCGTTTCGGCGCCCTAAGTGGGTTAATGAGGCGGCTGTACGGCGACGGTTCGCACCTGGAGGTGGAAAGCGTTCGAGGATGACGTGAAGAGCGGATGACTCCTGTTACTGTAACAGAGACGGGGTTTCGTCCATTTCTCTGGGAATTTTTTATATGTTATACAGGGTGTAACTAAATAAATGTAAAACATTTAAGGGGGTGATTCCTCATCGAAAAAAAGATAGGATCTTTCATATAAAGAAACTTCATTGGAGCATCCCTTGTTAAGATACAGCCCCTTAAAGGGGGGGTACATAAAATTTGTTTAACAATTTTTTTCACAAGCACTAAACAAGTTACAATATTGAAATTAACCTGACATTTTCTACTACCAAAAAGACACTTAGCCAGTAATTTATTTGGTTTACCCCATGGTTGTAAGGGGTGGAAAACGCAACCCCTAAAATTTATTTCCAACGTAACTTTTTGTCTTATTATTTGTTTACCATTTAAAAATGTATTTCCGATAGCCTGTTTCATTCTAAAAAAAAATTTCTCTTGAATTTTTTGCCCAAAATAAACCAGTTCGCAGCAAAAAATTATTTTACGAACAAGATACATATCGCCATAAAACGAAAATACGAAACTAATTTATCTAGTAGGCCGCTATTAGCGATACTGACAATTAAATTGGAATCAAGCTGTCAGTTTGTAAATTTTTGAAATTGAAGTAATACTAATTATGTATTGTTCTGTTCTTAATTTGTTACTTTAATAATTCACTTGTTATTAAAATGGTATACACAAATGAGGAAATGGCTGATATGCATTACGTTTACGGTCTGTCTCAGGGGAATGGGTTAGAAGCTTCTACAAGATATGCTGAAATGTATCCTCAACGGCAGCATCCTTCACATAGAATATTTGCCCGACTTCATCAACGATTACGTGAATATGGTTCATTCAACAAAAGAACGCAGGATTGTGGTCGCCATCGAGAAGTAAGAACACCACAGCTTGAGGCAGCAGTACTTAATTTGATAGAAGAACAACCTACTACCAGTACTAGAAAGATTGCTTTCCAGCTAAATGTTGATCATATGACGGTATTTCGAATTTTAAAGGAACATCTCTTATACCCTTACCATCTGCAACGAGTACAGGCACTGTTACCGCGAGACTTTCCGAACCGTCTTGAATTTTGCAATTGGATGCTGGAAATGATTAGAAGAAATCGTGACTTTCTGAAGACGATCGAATTCACAGACGAATGTAGTTTTTCTCGGGACAAGATTATTAATTTTCATAATTACCACATATGGGCTGATGAAAACCCTCACGCTATTGTCGAAACTAACCATCAAGAACAGTTTTCTCTTAACGTGTGGGTCGGAGTTATTGGGGATTATTTAATTGGGTCTCATTTTCTACCTCCTCGATTAAATGGTGAGGCATACGTTCAATTTATAAGAGAAGTGCATCCCGTACTGCTGGAGGAAGTTCCTTTGGACGTCAGAAGGGATATGGTTTTTATGCATGATGGGGCTCCCGCCCATTTTAGTCAAGTAGCACGTCAGCATTTAACTGAAACATATGCAAATCAGTGGATAGGTCGAGGAGGACCACAGAATTGGCCCGCTCGATCCCCGGATCTCAATCCTCTCGATTTCTCTACTTGGGGCCATTTGCAGCATTTGGTTTATCGTACTCCTGTTCGCGATGTAGAGGACTTAAGAAACCGCATTATCGATGCGTGCAGGGTAATTAGAGAGACTCCAGGAATATTTGAGCGAATACGTGGCTCAAGGCGCCGACGTCTAGACGCATGCGTAATGTCTGAACTATACTATAAAATATAGAGCGTCCTATTAAAAAAAAATGTCGGTATTGTCTAAAAAATAGAAAATATTGCAAAAAACTGACAATTTCTATTTATTAATTGACCTGTTTGAGCGATTTTTAAAAATCTGAACTGGAAAAAAATATGAAACTGTAGTGAGTGGCGATACGCGTTGTAATAGCAGAAATAGTTTACACACAATGTTACTAACTGTCATAAAAACGCGTGCCATACACTCAACCAAACAAAACGTGAAACAAAATGTTATAAATTTCCAAATCATTTAAATCGTACTACTAAAATATTCGAAAAATCAGTTTTATTTTATTCGCGTCTTCACAACCCCTATTTTCCTTTATTTGAAGATACGCCCATGCTTTAAAGTAAACAAATCGAGGTCCCGTTTTTTCCGTGCAATCGTATTGCAGTCGGATTCGCTTCAATCGCGGCACACTTCGAACGCCCGCAAAAAGAGCCCCGCTCCCGCCCACCCCTTCGGAAGTGCAGACGGGCATTAGCAATTCCGATTGTCGGGGCCGAATAAAACCATAAATTCATTTGAATAAACAACGGCAACGCCGCGTATGAACGTAAGTAATCCATTTTTCATCACGCCGAGGGGCCTAACGCCGTCAAGGAGGCTTTGTATTAGATTGATGAAACTGCAGCGGATGGCTCGACGTCGAGATTGTATTATTATTGGATCCGAATACCTAATTCCGGCCGCAGTCTTTTGTTCCGGCCCGTCGGGACGGAAGTAACGAGATGTGGCGGCTCGGGACCACCGAGCAAGGGTAATTTATTTAAAAATAATTATTAAAGTACGGGCGTTATGAAACAGACCTGTCTGGGCACGGGATTTGGGATGGAATCGAGATACGCGTGGTCAGGCGTGCACGGTTTGTTTTTACGACAGGCGATCAGGGGCGTAGCACGGGGTGGGGCTGAGGGGAGGCAGACTACACTTATTCGTTAGCACCTTGAATGAGGTGACTTTAATAATAAACTTATAAAGGTACGGTTAAAAGTAGTCTGTAAAATATACAGGGTGTGGCGTGTATATTCTATAAAAATTAAACTGCAGCTTCCTAACGATATTTGTAATAGAAAAGTTCTATTTTTGCGTATTAGTATTAGATTAACCGACTTAAATTATAAAGTTGCATCTCGGGTCGCATAAAAACATTTCCAAAGTTTTTAATAAATAACACAGGGCCGGCCTTCGTTTTCGTTGAATGAATGAACTTTAATTTACAAAAAAAAACGCGAAGATAGAACTTTTTCTACGAGACGAGACTTTTCCATTACAAATATCAGAAAGCTGTAGTTTAATTTTTATAGAGTGTACACGCCACATCCTGTTACTAAATTTTTTGAGTTGATTTAAAAATAACACATTCCACACAAAGATTACGTTGCTATTTTTCTGTAAGAGGATGCTACCTACAAGATGTTGAAGAATATAGTTGTGTTTTTAAAAGTCTAATATAATATTTTTGTTTCAGTGGTCACGATGGTTTAGTGACGAAAGAGTGTTAGTGATAGTGACTACAAGTGACTAATCGGAGTTGAATTATGTTGATTGCCGTGATCAACTTAGTGACTAAATTCGTTGATATCCGTTGGTTGATGAGTTGAACCAGGGACGAGTATCTCTAGAAATATTCGGTAATTTACGTTATCGCTGTATTCCTCGAGTGTTAAGGCCCTAATTGCTTTCTTGGAAGAGGAGACGAAGGTTTGAGACCACCAGGATATCAAATGTAGATCCTGGGCGGGTTGATTCTTCTGAGAAATCAATTGTAGACTCATCAATTTCGCGTTTCGCGAGTGGATCTGCCAGGATATGGTCGGGGTTCTTCGAGGGAGGTAGACATATCGGTTGAAGTTCAACGGTAAGTTTTTTGCATGATATTATGAATTTAGGAAGTGTCAAATTTCCAAATCTTGTGATCCTGCAGGCGGTATCTGTTTCGGGTTGGGTAAAACGCATATGATCGGAGATTTTTGCTTTAGCGGCTTCTAAATAACATCAGAAATGATAATATTTCTATGCAAATAAAAAAAACGTGGGCTTAATTGTTATTGCAAAAAAGTATAAACATTTTTATTTGCGGAAGTAGACGAGTTCGAAATCGATTTTGAAGGAGACATGTCAGAAGAAAGTGCAAGTGAACTCGACAATCAGATTTCAGAGTCGTTGGAAAATGATATTTTGCAGTTGCAGGACGAGGAAATCGACGACGAAATAGATTGTTATAATACTGATGAGGCATATGAAAAATCACCAATTAGTAAAAGAATTAGATTAGTTTAAATGCAAATAAAAATTGAAATAAATAGTTTAAAATTTGAAAAATCATGAAAAGTGTGTACTGTTTACTGAAGTGTCTAAAAGATTCTTGTACTTTTTTTATATAAATAAAAAATAAATTTTAGATAAATATTTTAAAAGTAAACGAAAAAATTAAAATTATAATTATTCGCAATTTATTTTTTTTGAAAGATTTTTAGAAATTTATCGTACAACTAAAAATTAATACCAATTTTCAGTTGTTTATTTAAATAATTATTGTTTAAACAATTTTATAATATTTAAACAAACTTACTAGTATTATCTGGTGCAACATGCAAAAATTTTGGTCGTGAATATTAACATAGTAAATAAATAAACATAATAAATTAATCATTTTTTAAAGTAACTGTTTATCGGCATGTCAAAAGTCCAATAATTAATAATAAAAGGTAGTTGAAAATATGATAATTGAATTTTTTAAGTTGCGAGACATCGATTTAAAAAAAAATCATCGAAATTGGTCCATTAGAAGCTGAGATAAGTGAAATTTTTCCGAGCGTCGCAGTTTTGAACTCGAGAATTCAGATCGGAGTAGCTGTGTGTTTGCTCCCCCCACCACTGATACCTCATTGATTTCACGCGGTCTTGAATATCTTTGAGTGACATTTTAAATGGGACGCCCGTGATTGCAAATTTTGAAAATTTATATCTGGAAAGTACTCGGAATGACAAACCTATTAGTTCAAAAAACAGCCCTTATACCCTTATAGTTTTGCTGTAAATAAGGGTTAACTTTAACGGGCTATAACTCCGAAAATAATGGGCGGATCATCAGGTTTTTTTTTAAATACTCGTCTTTCCGAGTACTTTCAAACCATATTTTAAAATAAAAAAAAATTGAAAAAACATTAAATTATTGCAATTGTTTATAAGCGTGAAAATTGCGAAAATGTTTAAACAATCACCACGGCTCACCTAATCGTCCGATTTGAATTTTTCAAAAACCATTTTAAAGCTTGAGAGCTCTTCTTTTTGTGGTGAAATTTTCAAATATTCAAAGGCTTTAGATTTTTAGAAATTTGAATTTGAAAATTTTTTAATTAAAAAAAAATTAAACAATTATGTATTATGTAAAAACTATCGAACCGAATTGGATGAAATTTGGTGTGATGATTCTATGCACTAAGAAGTTTAATTGGGAAAATTATGAAAATCGTAGGTATTATTCAAGTATCTGAAAAAAATTGACAAATAAACTAGCATATTTTGCAATTTTTTAAATGATTTTCCGATTTTTGCAATAACAATAATTATTTTTTCGAATTGCAACTAACTCTATCTTGATCAGAATTTAATTAATTACAAAACTTTTGTTTCCCTCTTCCATTTTTGTCTAAAATGAATAGTTGCTAAGTTGTCGACGAGAAACCCAAGAAAATAATGAATTATTTTGCTATTTTTTTATACTTTTTTGCAATAACAATTAAGCCCATGTTTTTTTTATTTGCATAGAAAAATTATCATTTCTGATGTTATTTAGAAGCCGTTAAAGCAAAAATCTCCGATCATATGCGTTTTACCCAAGTATACCCTTTTTAAAACAGATACTGCCTGTACTATAATATTAATGGGTTACTTTAGTACTAGATATAAAAATGATTCACATCGATATAGACCTGTGACTGGCACAATAACAAAACACCGTCTCTTCGCGCTCACCTCAGTCACCATATTAAATTCGTTCTCATTTGTAAACGAACAACATATTTTATACACTCTACATAATATCCTCTTGTATTTATTTCTTCTTCTGGGAGCATTCGTTCCCAATAAATCCCAATAGCAGGCGTTACAGGCCTACGCTTTTCCCCAGTAATCGTATTAGGCTAAGTTTTGAATGATTGGTATTATATCTTCACCCTTGCTATTTTATGATTATGGTTCTCCGAGCGTATTTACCTTCCAAGAGTTTCCAACCGTAGCGCGAGCGCATAAAGCTAAAAGCACGCAAGCCGTACTTTCTACAGGGTCGATGACTCTTCTTTCATTTAAATTTTTGTGAGGTCGATTTGATCAATTAGATCGAAAGTTATAACAAATTTAGTGTAGCGCGCTCGGGGCCGCGCGCTCTTCGAGAGCTATACTTGGGGGCCGCCTGTCTCATTTTTCGTACGTTAGAAAAAAAAATCTGCAGCCTTCAATTCGCATTTTAGAAAAAAACTTTATTAACATTTTTTATGTAAAATTCCCTGTTCTTTCGAATGGCACAGTTAATTATTTTTTTTTAATTATATTTTTTTATATATTTAGCAAAAACTGTAATTTTGCAAGTAATTTGTTAAATAAATAATTCAGCGTACACTCTACAGTCGGTAACTTTTTATATGTTGTTTTTGACAACTTTACAAAGCGAAAAATAAAAAGTTCTCTCTTCCAGCAATATTCGCGAAGTCAAAATCGATCTTGACTCCAATAAACGTGAAACAACCTAAACTTGAATAAATAGCACCAATAAATAAACAACGCTTTCGTTAGAAATTTCAAATGTTCGATCCCAAAACTGGAAGCAGCGCCCGCTCTATTGCGGATGCCCCGATATCCCTTCCCTCCCGTCCTTTCTCTCCGCGAAGTCGAATATCTCCTGGTGGGCTTTATGTTGTCATTTCGTGCTTTTACCGGGCACTCGTTCTCACGCCACCCTTTTACTTTTTTGTTTAGTTAAAGTGGTCACGAATATTTACGTGATAAAGAAGGGCGATTGAAAGGTAGGCAGCCCATCTGGAGAATATTTAGGATCCTTTTTGTATGCCGGACTCTTTCGCAGTCGATATACGTCGAGTGAGAAGCTCGTCTTCACCTAGGGGGCGTCACAATGAAAAGTTACGACATTTTGGTACCGATAGGTGACTTGAGCGGCATATTTTTGAGCCACTGAACTCTATGTCAATATGTACGTAGTAAAATAATTCCGAAATTGAAATTTTAATTAATATTTCGTTTAACAATAATAATTTGACATTTTTGTAAATTAAAAAAAAAAATAAGTATAAAAGATGCATTTTTTCTGGGGTTCAGGGCTATTCTACGAATTCGTAAATATGTCTATTGTTATTTTTTCGTCGAGCTACCCCACTTTGAAAGAAAAAGAAGTTTCTACGATGAATAGAAGCCGAGATATTGCAAAATTTTACAGCGCGCATCAATTTGAACTTTTCACTTTTCTCGCGCGCGCGACACTCTTGGACGAGCTTCCCCCACCACCACGCCGGACATTTTACTTAGCACCTTCCTTTTAAAGGGCTCGTGAGTCGTTAATTTTCAACATTTTTCAATGCAATTCACGAGAAATCGTAGTTTACGTCGTAGACTTAAATTTGCGAAAAATTCAAGTCTTAATGTTTATAAACAATTGCGCTATGATTTTAAAAAAAATTCTTATCTTGGCTCCTGTTGGTCGTAGAGGGTGCTTTTTTTAAAATTTGTATTTTTTGCCAGCTATCAATTGCATCTATTTTCGGTGAGGTAGCATAAATAGCAACAATTTTATTCAAATTGTTTATAAGCGAAAAACGCACGGTTTTTTAATTAATTTAATTACAATGACGCTTTCAAAATCATGTTTTGTTGAAAATTAACGCCTGTACAGAGGCTTAAAGTTCATAACTTTTGGAGCCTCCGTTATAAACAAATAGAATTGTGCGAAAACTATTGCACCTACAGCGCCCACTTTTGGCACACTATTAAAGTATGACAAAACCCTCAATTTGTCATAGGTTTTATAAAATTTTAACAATAAACGCGATAGTTATAAACAAATTAAAAAATGGGCACTTTTCTTGTTTTTTCGCAATAACTTTTTTGTTTATTAACCGATTTTAATTTAACAAGTCTCAATTTGTAGATAATTTTACTCCCTACAAGCTGTCTCAGTCACTTCTCGCTAAAATTGATGGTTTTCCCTGCAAAGTGAAAAAACTGTTTTTCTCACTTATTTGTTTAAATAGAAAAGTTAGCTAATACAATTTTTTGACTCACAAGATGAGAGATGTGTTGTATTATGTTCCTTTAGACAAATTTACAATAATATAGCGATTAGGATTTTTTTCGAGTTTCTCTTTTGCTTCGCTAATTTTCCTGGTCTAATATGTTTCGTTACTAAACTGCATCAATGTTAGCGAGTTGTGGCGCCAGAATTGATCCTTGAGGTGCTTAGATAAAATTATGTTTTTGCAACCGTAGCAAATTATTCTCTTTTTGGATACAGTCTGACGGGATCATTGTTTTTAATGAATTTTAAAAAATTTTAATACTGATTAACCACAATTGTCGATAGATCAACAATATGGTGGTGTTCCTTCAAACTGTGAATAATTATTCTGTAGAACTACTTATGGTATTATTGGAACATGTAAAAATTTCAGTTTTGACCTAAAAACTCTCTTAGAAACATTTGGTGAGCTGTCGCGAGCGTTCGCGGTGGAGGGGAGGGGCCTTTAGTAAAACGCGCACTATCTAAATATAACGTTTATTGGTTTACTGAATACATATGAGCCAGACAAATATTCAACTAAAAAATCATATATTAGTACAATTATACATACATATACAACTTAGACTTTTAATATAAAATTATTCTATATGTATACATATCTATTTATATACGTAGAAGTCGTTTTGGTTTACACTGAGCGTAACATCTCGAAATACAACCATGTTATGATTCATATGAACAGAAACGAAAATGATCAAGGGAGAAGTTTTTATTTTAAGTATATTTCTTTTTATAATAAAGTTCTCATAGAAATTCTCATTGACATTGTGCTACACCTATATTATTTGTACCTATATATATTTACAAAAACTCTTTCCGTAGCGCATGTCTCTCTATCAGACAGACATACAGATTTAACACATATATTTTTTTAAGGGATTGCTAGAGAGAAAGGCGCCACACGATATAATTCAGTGAACAGCGAGCCAAAAACTTATTTAAAACAATTTTTTCGAAACAAAATATTTTTTTATGAATCGCTCGTTTTGGCTCACCTTGTATATATTATTTCTTAGTAATTAGTAATTTTTATCACACACAATAATGCAAGAATAAAATGTGTTATCTTTTTTTTCAGTTTTATATTATCCTAAAATCGACAATTTGTTATAAATACATTTTAAAAAAATTCGAATTTTGCAAGGACGTTTTGCCTGGAATATCGGAACTACGGCACAGTTTACGGCATCGAAATGCCTCGAGTGCCACAAAAAGCACTTTGAGTCTCAACCTTGCGACATTTGTTGCGAGAGTATTTGCAAAAATAAAATAACAAGCGTTGTGACAAGGACAAACCTTTGAAGCGTAAGGAATTGGATTGTAGCTTTAAATAGTGTTAGATTCTGACTAAAAATTATTGTAACAGTTACGAAAATTTCATCACTTTTACAAAAGGGCGCATACAAAAAACATATTCTGCCTGAGAGATTTGATTGGGGGAATATTCCCGGGTCTAGTCTTAGATAATGTCAAATTATTACAAAAAAATGGCCAAATATTTATTGTAACAACTGTCGAAAGTTGGTAACTCATACAAAGTTAGTAGTTTGAAGCCTGAAAGATTGAATTCGGAAAATATTTCAATGTCTACTTTTCGATTAGTAGTAGTATTAGATTGTCATTAACAATGTTGATACAATTATTGTAACAACTGTCAAAAATGAAAAATAATTTAGGTGATTGTAGGTCATATAAAATGTGGCACAATCTTCACCTTAATCTGCGCCTCCACCTTCGACAAACTTGCGACATTTATTGCGAGAGATATGTCGGGATTTGCATTTATAAAAAACAATTTGCGACAAGAGTAAACGTTTTAAATTTTAAGGGATTAGATTGTAGTTTTAAATTTTTAAATTTTGACAAAAAATTAGAAAAAAATTATTGTAACTGTTGTGAAATTTTACAGCTTTTACAAACGGGCGCATACGAGAAATATTTCATGTAAAATATTCCAAAGTCTAGTCTCAGACAGCGTCGGGTTACTGCTAAAAATGGGAAAAAATTATTGTAACAACTGTCAAAAGTTAACAGATCTCACAATAAGACACATTAAAAATATTTGACACTTACGAGAATGGATTTGGGAAATATTTCGTCTAGAGTTAGATAATGTAAAATTTTCAGTAATACTCTGAAAAAAATTATTGTAACAAATATTACAAGCACCTGTATGAGATACAAAGTCAATAATTTGGCCAATAATATTATTGTTCTCGCAACAATTAATCATCATCTATTTATTTCATTAATATAAATATATGTTTACGACTTTTTCAGGGAACATTTTTTTAAACAAGTATTATTTTTAAATTAATTGACAAAAAAGTGAACTAGCCAGACTTTGATGTGTTCAAGCCTCCGTATAAGTATATTGAGAGTTACTTTGTAGCTAGCAGCGTGCGCGTTAATCTCCAAGGTTACCGGACCAAGGTCTGAACCTTGCGGCACCCCGGGTTTCGATGCTCGTAAACCGTCCCTAGCTCCGCGTCACCTTACGAAAATCTTTGGGCAGTACTAGTGAAATTCAGAAGGATGTTCGGCTGTTTCTAAAAAATCGATTGTCTCTTCTTACAAAATAATTATTATCGTTTAAAAATACTTATAAAATTGATGTGTATTTTAGTACAGACGTCGTTTTGGGTACGGCTCCGCGTCATCCTAGGTCACTTGTCAGTTTGCGCGACACAAGGCAGGAGGTCCTGTCAGTCAGCGGGCGGGTCCTTTCGGGCCCGTTTTACGTGAGGAACACACCGGGATTACCAGTTGAAGTACTCCTTGTTGCAGGACCTCGCCGAGCCGCACCACTTCGTCTCCACCAGCGGGGGGCACAGGCGGCCCCCCCTCCTCGCGTGCTTCAGCACCTCCCTGCGCCTCTGCATCTCGCCTATGCCGCAGGACTTGCTGCACTCGCTCCACTCCGACCACTCCGTCACCCGGCAGTCGCGGGGGGGCCCTGCGAACGGAAAAGAAACTGATAATAATGCGCCGCACCCTCCACCACACAATACATTTGTTTGTCGTGTGGGGAATACAGAAAATTGTCTAGGTACTTGCAGGATATCAAGAAACCAATATGCTGGCGACCTTGGATTTGAGCTTGACCTTAAACGTCAAGGTCAAACCAAGGTCACCTTGAAACTATTAAATGGAACACCCTGTTTCGTACACCGGCATCGATAGAGCGCCAAATTTTACGTTATTTGGAAGTTAAAACAATTTTAGTTAATTTTCTAATGGCCAAACATAACTATGCAGTGTTGCCAAATTGCGGACTCTTTCTCTAATTCTATGGATTTTTTTAAGTCAATCAAGCCGAGTATGTATCCCATTTTATCAAAATAACAGTTACGTTATTTCAGGGTTTCACTTATTGAGGAATTAAGACCATTTTTAGCAAATACTCGTATTGCAATTTTGTTGTTTTTTGAAGACGCTTTTGTGTCGACATTTTTAATAATAATTATGCAAAATTATTATAAACAAGAGTCAGTATTAGACAAAAACACACATAACTGACAGATGTCTTTTAGGTTATGAAACATGAAATAAATGCAAACTCGTAAATAACGGGTAAGTACGACATAAAATAGTTTGTAACACGTTATCTTAAATTATAACAGAGTTTCTTAAATTCAAGGAATTTGGTGTTGCTATAGTTTAACATACGTGTTATTTGTGTAATGAAAATGAACGGCTTGTTAAATTTACATTTACTTGCCGATTTTATAAACGCACATCGAAGGTAAGTTGTAAAATTTAAGTAACTTGGGTAAGTATTTACCCTAAAATTATTGTTAGGTTAAATCAAACGAAGAAGGATGTAACAAGGAACTCTCCGATTTCCAATATTTTTACATATGTTGTAGTCCCGGTTGTAGTACATAAAAAATTAAATGACATATCTTTTTTTATCGGCGAAAAAATATATTTAGGGGGTGAAATACATCCTCAATGTTCGCCCCCCCAAAACGGTTTTTTCTAAATATCTGGGGTTCTAATCAATATTTTGGAATGAAAAGGAAAATGGAAATTGTTTCTTATAAAAAAACAAATGTTTCACATTAGATTCCGTGTTTGGACCCTTATTTTTTATTTCAGAAAAACTATATTTTTCAAACATTTTTTATATAAAAAAAATTCATATTTGGTAAAAAAATAAAAAATTATTTATATAAACAAATTGACAAAATTAAGTTCTCTTTTTAGGGGGTGAACAACCCTCTAGTGTGTTAAAAATGTCTGTACGATTACAATTAACATTGCAAAATAAAAAGTTTTTACTTTTTCTCTAATCATACGAATAATTTGTTCTATTAGCCGCAAACAGATTTAAACGGATGCAAACTACCCCTCATGTTCACCCCCAAAAACAGTATTTCTGTGACATCTCAATATTTTGAAATGAAATAAAATGGAAATTACTTCTTTTAAAACAATAAAATGTTTCACGAGTGATTCCGTGTTTGGGGGTTGCAACCCTTATTTTTTATTTCAGGAAAACTGAGTATATTTTCAAACATTTTTTATATATAAAAAATTCATATTGATTCAAAATATTAAAAGTATGATTTATGTAAACAAATTGACAAAAATAATTTCTCATTTTAGGGGGCGAACAACCCTCTAGTAATCCCCTAGTATGCGAAAAATGTCTTTACTTTTTCTCTAATCATACGAATAATTAGTTTTATTAGCCGCAAACAGATTTAAACGGATGCAAACTACCCAAAAATATTTCATAAATTAAAAAAAAAATTAATACAACCTAAAAAGTGGCAATAAAATATTTTCAGATTTTGTGAAAAAAAATTTATCAAATGAATTCAAAACTGAAGCGCCCTTATGAACCATTACAAGAATTCGTATCCACAGACATCAGAAAATGAAAAAGGACACTTGCTAGCGTCCTTCTTCCTATATTCTTTTATCCTGGCCTATCGATTTCCTTTTTCCGATAGCCCCCTGGGAAAAATTATTGACATCGCCGGTACGAAACTAATTTTTCCCGGGGTCCGGGGGAAGGCGATAAAAACCGTAGGAATAAAATATAATCCTTACGTATTTTCCTGGGACCGTTCTTCTTGGCTTTGCGGTATTTTTTGTGCTTATTGTGGTCTTTGTGGGCCAGATACGAGTCAGCGATGCTGTTCAGGATGGCGTCCTTGTCCCCTCGGGGAACCACTGCGGGGATGGAGGCGGATGTGACCGCCGATGGGTCCTCCCTGGGGTTGCTGCAACGACATAACGGTAGTTAAAGGTTCTGGGGACGATTTCGCCGGATTCGGCTCGAGATAACGAAAGGCAGGCGGGGGAATAACTGGTTTTACACGTGTGTAACAAAAGTCAAGCTGATTTAAAATTGTTTTGTTGAATCAAACCACAATTTTGACTACTACTGATTGTCACGGATAATGCGCCTTACCACAATCAACGAATATAAAAATTACCAAATATAGAAACATCCATTACAGAAGATTCACTTACATGGTGTTTGACATCCTATCTTCAGGCATGTAGAAGGACTTGAGAGTGGTTGAATAAGGCGTGGACAGAGGGTACTGCTTCAGGGGTCTCGGACGAGGCCTGATCTTGTTCTGATGGACCTCCTGTTCCTCGCGTTCTTCTTCGATGGCAGTCTCGATGTCGCTGTTGCCGTTGAGCACGTTGATGCTGTTCTGGGTCAGGTGTTCCATTTTCAGCACCTCGTATCGACGATCGTCCTCGGCGTGGTGGAAGACCTCGCTCAGTTCGTACTCTTTCACCTAGAGAGAGAAGCTTTATAACTTTTTAACGAACAGTTTTCGTAGTATATAGTCCTTAACGATTTATTTCCGTGTGGCGAGTAGGGTTACTGAGAAAAAGTGAATTCGGTTGGCATCAAAAAATGCGTCAATAAATATTCATCTCATACAGGGTGTCTCACGTTGACGGCCCGTTAGAATTATTTCAGAGACTACTTCGTTTTGAATTTTGCAAATTTAGGATACCGGGTTTTCGGACATGACAATGCCCTTCTCAACTAAAATAATGGCGTCCACGTACCACTTCCGGTTATACCGGAAGTCGCCATCAACTTGCTTATTTTAATTGCAACACCCTATATATTATTGCAATTTTGGATTCTACGTGTTATTTTAGGTGGACTTTTATAAAGTTTCCCTATTCCTAAAATTAACCGTTTTTGAGATATTAATTTTTTTTTCAAAAAAATGGAGAGAAATAGTGGCTAGCTTCAAACCATGTGTATTTTATATAAGAAAGATAAAACTACAATATTTATAGGGGGAATAGCTAGACCCATCCATACTCTCCCATCCATACTCTCAAAATGGCTTAATTGCATACAGGGTGCTATAGACTGTTTGGAAATGAAAGAGAGTAATAAAACCCCGAGGTAAGAACCGGCCATGGGCATGGTAATATTTCGTTTCAGGTAATTATCGGGTAACACTAATGCTAACAAAAATGACAGGGATTGGACAATCGACTATCTACAGACTTTTAAAGGAAACAAAAGATGATACTGTAAATCCCCCAAAATCCCCCCAATTTAGTAGAAAAACCATAATATAAAAATATTGAATATAAGCACCAGTACTACATTTATTTGCGATTTGCATACATAATAAGCTTTTATTACTCTCTTTCATTTCTAAACAGACTATAGAAATTTAATGCCAAGTTTAGTTAACTTCAAACCTTCATAGCCAAAATTTAAGAAGGGTAGTAACAGTATAAGTTTATTTTGCTTTAACTTTTCTTTGTCTAGAAGCAAAATGTTATTTTTTTCTGAAATAATTGATATTTCATATACATTATAAACAATATAGCGCCTAGAACTGCCCCTTGAGGTGCGCCTTTCCTAAATCCAAACTGGGAGCTAGATATTGCGTTATATTTATCTAAAAAATCATACAGTCCTTGATTTCAACTTTTCCTCGAACTATTTCCATTTTCCCCCGTTTTCTTTTGCGAATTGCTAAACCTCTTTGAGGTTAATCCTTTTCAATAATAAATTATTTGCCGTTCTCCCGTCGAGTTTGTGAAAGAGTTGACTGTAACAAAATACAATGCCACCGAAATCTCTGCTTTCCCACTAAGCAATAAGGAGAGAGGAAATCCGTGTTTTCCACGCACACAAAACACCAGTCATTATTTACCAATCACCCCCTATTATAAAGACCGCGCGGGGCTGGTTTGCGCCCAGAAAATGCCTTCGGAAAGGGGAAATCCCGTAGGGGAGACTTTCTTTTATTTAATGAACTGAGGTTCGTAAAAGAGGTTTTTAGATAAATTGAACATTATCGCAAAAGAAAATCGACATTTCGCAAATTGCATAATAATTTCTTAAAAAAAAAATAATAATGTAAGGGAGTTACATCCAGTGACTTGCCTTGATGAACTGGAAAGTACCGATGGGAGGCAGGCGTTTCAGGTAGGGGTAGAAGAATGATCCGGCGGGGTGAGCGGGGTAATGCGCCGTGATCCGGTATGCCTCCCCCTGGGGGTCGGTGGGCCAGTTGGGGGCTGTAAAGGTGAAACCGTTGTCTGTACCTGCGTCAATTGGATCCACCTAATGAAAAAAACAACTTAGTAAAAAGTAAAAAACCGTATTGCTCATTATCGGTCAGTTGGCTGTACCCACCTCGATGGTGATGCTGTCTATCCAGTTCCCGTTGACGCAGAGGTCGAAGCTGTCGATGCCGATGAACCAGTCGGGAGAGGGGACGATGCGGGATATCAGCGACACCTAAAATAATTGCCCATTAATTAATTTTCATCAAGCTAATTGGCTTCATTAGGGAGCGAAGATACACGCCGCCCATCAGCTCATAATTGCCCGGCAATCCAAGGTGGCGGATCAAGGGAATTGGCCCCATTAAGGCTAATGAGGGACAACCAATAACAAAGATATGGAGGGCGATACGAAAGACAGTTTCCCGGGTAAAAAATTGAAATTTTCCTAAAGGGAATTACTCGTATGTTCTTATTTTTCACATTTCATTATTAGTTCAGTCGAATTAGATCATAAAACCTGAAATCTTGAAAAAATTGTTCATGCAGAATGATAATATCAAAAAAGTAACTCAGAAGACAAAATGTTGCCAAATAAGTGGCAAATTTACGGGATTTTTGAACCGATTTGAAACGTTCAAGTAAAAAATCTCGCGTGCGACGAGGGCAACGTTCACGCGCATGCGCGGGCCTGGCGCTCCTTCTCCCGAGTGCAGACCGTTCATTAACGTTAACTTTTACTGCTCATAACGCGTTTATTACATGAACTATCAATGTAAAACTTTCTGAGAATAAAAGTTTAACCCTTTCTTTAATCGTCTCTAATATCCCGGTCCGATACATCCAATAGTTAATTAACAATTAACTTTATAAAAAAAGAGGCGTGGGTGCTTTCCCTTTTTTCAAATTACCGTATAAATAAGCTCCATTTATTATTGAATGCAAAAAGAGCGAATTCCCAAGCGGCTTTTTGTTTATAACGCTATTTTGCACGTCCTACCTTGTTGGTTGTAATGGGCTACTTAATTTCAACTTTGCAATACTTCTATTAATAATTTTTTCACATTCAAACTCTAATTTGACTGGAGTATATGTGAAAGTACAGTTCTGGTAATAAAACAGTATAAAACATGCTTTAAACAAAAGTTTACAATACAGTGTCGTCTAGATATAGTTTAAAATACGTACAAATCTAGCATTTCTTTATAAAGTTAGGTTAGATTAGGTTGTTTTTTTTTATAATGTCATTAATTTCCTACGTTGATTAAAAAATAATTTATTGAGTAAATAAGTATAACAGTTAAATTAATTCAACATTTTTTTCCCTTTCACTAAGTATGTCATTCTGCAGCGCCTAAAAATAAATTTGCAGAACTTAGTAACCTTATTTTAGAGGAGACGGATAAACGAGAGACAAGGTAAAATTCAATATTGTATCAAGAAACCCAGAAATTTCTAAAGATATTAGCAAAATTTGTGTAACAAAAAGAGAAAAAAATCTTTTTATTTTTTAGTATTCTACATGTATAAATATAGGTACGGTGCGTTATTCTGAAACAACCTGTATCAGCAAAATCTTAGACCGAAAAATCGAGAGTTATTAATGATGTTATCAATTAAGCTAATTGAATTTATTAAAGGCAGATGACAAGTGACGCGTTCAATTAAAGTAATTGCCCAACGATTCAAGGTATTAGTTCATTAGAGACTAATGGTTGGTCGTTAGAAATAAATTACTGTGTTTTGGGGCAGTTAGGTTATCGAAAAAAGTTCGATTTTTGTATTGATCTTAACGTCAGCTGAAAGCATACGGTATCAGAGTTAAATAAAATCATATTCAAGTTGTCCCAATATATTTTTACTGATAAATATAAAAAAACACAGTTTTGTATGTATTTGCAACTGAATCATATAAAATAACGTTATATCTTCGGCAATGCTGATGTTCTAGTTAAGCTTTGTATATAAAAATAATTTCAAATATATCCTACGACTAATAAACTTGGAAAAATCCACTTTTTTAGGTACATGTAAACCACATTCACTACAATTGAAATATGTTGCGCATTTTTACAGTAAATTGCGTACAACGGAAAACAGTCAAGCCAATTTTCATCCGATGCCCAAACGAACAAAAAAAATTCATCCCAGGTGTGTTACGCGATATTTACTTTTTGTAACTGAACAAAACCGGAAGCTCGTTCAATTGTTTCACGAGATAATTAAATGTAACAGCCGAAACCGATGGTACGAATTTTTAAAATGCGATTTTTAATGAAGGAATTTAATTCGTTGTCACAAAATAGGTCTGTGTTTGATGTTTTGCGTAATTACGGTGAAAAGTTATCACATTTAAAATAAAAACGCTCATGTAGCGCCACCTTAAGATTCTCTGACATCCACGGGCTTCGCGATAGCGCCGAAGGGCGTTGTTTTCGATCCTCCAGATCAAGCGACCACTACGGGTCATCTCCGCTGCCTCCAAGGGGGGCAACGATCCGCTAATGGCCTCGCGACCGGCCATCTACGATCCGACACGCGCCCGCGACGACGCTAGCTACTTAAGAGTGTTTTATGGCGACGCGGTCGACCGGTAAGGAGCGCGTTAGAGGAACGCGATGGAATTACGGCTAACGATGGCAGATTAAGGACAGGGGCTTCCTGAAAGGAAGTCTATTTACTGGACGCGGCCCCGTTGATAAGACAGTCGCACTAAATCGACTCGAAGGCAGGCCGGGTACGTCGAGGAGTTGAGCGACACCGAAGGAGATTTATTCCGACTGGTCTGTTCGGAGGTTTTCGTTGCCGCGCGCTTTTGAAACATCCCGCTGTCGTGGAGGATAGTGGGGGATTTGTACGAAACATTTCTGTCTGTTATTCCACACAAACTGGAATTTTTATATAAAAACTTTACAACGAATCGGTTTTCCCGGTGTACGTTTACTTTCCTGTCGCGTCCTTGTATGGGGTCCGATGTCAAAGAAATCAATCGAATGAAAACGAAATATTATAAAACGAGAAATGTGTCGGTGCTCCGCCTTGAAGGGAAATCGTCGGGTATTAGGAAAATAAATATCAAAGAACATGGGGGATATATTAGGAATTGCCTTTGACGTGAGATACCGGAGTATCGGAGAATTATCTTCTTATATATGTGTACAAGTTGCAGATATCGTTTGGGCACGTATGGAAGGACGTAGGGGTGTCGAAATTTTATTGTTGCGGTGTCCCGAAATGGCGGAATGTCGCCGTAATCTCAAACATAGGATTTTTAAACCCCATTGAAGTTATTAAACAGAATGATCAACTTTACTAGTAGGCTCAGTGCACGGCAGAGTCTAACAGAGCCGGCGTGGGGATCGGTGGCCTTCACAGCTGACTCGCGTTTTGGTTCAGTTATTTACGGAACTTTGCGGTAGTAGATACCTTTCTTTTTTACGTCTTCTGTAAATTGTATTATTTCAAATGTGATTTGACAGTGATCTCGAAAGTTACAGGGACATGAAGGAAATGATCTGTTTTGTACTGTGTGAACACAGTACAAACTCTTGTTACAAAACTAAAGTGACAAGACATTTGAAGAGCCATACTTAAAAAATGAAGATAGATTTGACTAAACCAGAGTGCATCAGTCTTGACTGATTTTGATGAGGAAACTGTATGTTTATTTACGTTTCTGCGAGGACAAATTGTTGGTGTTGACTGGACAATGGTGTTATAATTACTAAAACTAACAAGTACCGTTCTTTCAGTGTAGCGAAAAATGAGGCTTCCGCCCAATCGATTCTCTGGAAATTAAAGACCGCGCGTTATTTATGTCGGGATCGAATTAAATAAAGTTTACGCCAAAGAAATGTTGAATTGCAGTCGAACATGCAACGGGACGAAAACAGAGTAATTTTCCTGGAACTGTATTTTCCGTTTGCGATCACGCACTTGTGAAATTATAGATAAAGCTTGTGTCGGCGTCGACGGTGGTCGATGTCGGCTATCTCGCACTTTAGTAATATGCTCATGAAGTATGGTCAAGAAACGTGCATTGGTAATTAATTAAATTCGAATATTGAATCGACTGTAGATAGCCAAATATTTGTAAACAATTTATTTATTTTTTTCTCAAGAGAAAAACTGTCGTTTAAAAAAATGAAAACCTTTTGGTATATGTATATTCTTATAATTTCCACTCCGTGTATTTACGTTTTTGACGCACTGTTTATTCCAGATCTAAGTGTGAATGAAACTTATAAAATACACAAGAATATTTGCACCTTTTCTTGAAATACGAGGAAAATTTATTAACTGTTGTGTCTGCACAATACTTCATGACATTCACTTGTGTATTGGGCCCACAATAACACCTACACTCACTTTAAGGTGCCGTGATAAGTTGAATTAGAAGATTTATTATGTATGACCTAATAAATATTTAATATTCGTACATCGAATTTCATCCACTTTCCAGAATTGGATAACCTTTTCATATTTTCCCATCGATTGGACCGACATATCTCTAAGGGGTGTTCCTTGATCAAAACTAACACAAATAAACATGAAGAAGTGGGTTAATATTAAATAATAGCGGTCCCAGTACTGAACCTTGAGGTACCCCCACCCCCCCTCCCAGATAAAATCTCTAGTTTTTTTTTTCAACTAAAATTTGCAAGCTACCAGAAAGACATGAATTTTATAAGAATTTAATATACAGTTTGTTCACGTCAAGTGGACACACTTCTATTTTTTTCGTGTTCAAAACGTTTTTTTCTGACAAAATACTGACGATATTCCTACTCACCCTAGAATGGTTGCCGTCGACGAAAAATTCGGCCTCCGTCCTTCCCACCCCCGATATGATGGGGGGTGCGTTGAACTCGTCGTAGATGCCCCCTTCCCCTTGGCTTTGCTCCTCCAGGAGGTCGGACCTTCCGGTCTCCGCGAAGGATTTCACTCCTGCCGAGGACTTCTGGCCCAGACGGAACAGGGTGAAGGATTTGTCGTGGCTACGACCTGAAAAAAAAAAGATAAAAAAAATGAATTCGAGCTCACTTTAATTTTGCGTTAAAGTACAGGGTGAGTCAGTTTTTTGTGGTAGGATTTTAACAGTTGATAAGAGATTCATTTCTTAATAAGAAAAGTTCCTATAAACGTAGGTCTTAGAATGCTTCGTTTGTGAGATATAGGGTGTTGAAAACAAACTTTTTTTAAGAATTTTTCTTAATATCTCTAAAAGACCAACAGATATTAAACTGAAATTTGGCATGAAAAAACAAACACAGAACTTAAAAAAAGAACTAATTTACACAATGTTTGCATTTTTATGTCAACGTTATCACATTTAATCGTTTTTGTCGATTTTCAGGGTACATCATTATTTTTCTTATTACAAATAATGTATTACCAATATCGTTGGAACAGTTTCATGCCTAATGAATTTAACAAAAAACAGTTCATTTCATAAAAAATTGAAAGAGAGCTGTTTTGTTCAGAATTGATTAAAAAATTTAGAAATGATGATATTTTCCAGAAAAATCCACGGGCATACGAATTGTTTTTTTAAAGGAGGCAGTAACCCACCTCAGGCACGTCACTGGTGTGTGAAATGGATAACAGATATCTTTGTTTTATTCACCATAACTAATGTGTTAAGAATACCAAATTTCAGTTCAATATATATTGGTCTTTTAAAGATATTAAGAAAAATTCTTAAAAAAAGTATGTTTCCAACACCCTATATCTCACAAACGAAGCGTTCTAAGAGCTACGTTTATATTCTTATTAAAAAATTATTCTCTATCAATTGTTAAAATCCTACTACAAAAAACTGACTCACCCTGTATATTAGATCAGAGCGGATCTGTTTTGAGGTGGATGTGAGAGGGGGCAAGCAAATTTTTTCTAGATTACCTTCAGTACAATTCACATAATAAAGGTGTAGGTCCCTAGATCTGGACGAGGTTCGGAACATTTTCAAAATTGCTAAAAAATTTTAAAAAAGTACCTATTTTGTCTGAGTTTTTACTTATATCTTGGAACATATGCATTTTGGAAGAATATTGAAGAGGAAAAACGTTTTAGAATTGAATTTTGCACAATATACTGTAAGTTAAAAATGTTTAAATTTATTACCGATGTTGCAAAATAGCAATAACTGATGAAAAGGCAAAAGGCAAAATAATCAAGTTTTTTTGGAAAATTTTTTAAAAATATATTAATTGCTCCGAGGGCAATTAATTTTGTTAAAAAAAAATTTAGAGTATAATAAAACAACACACCAAATTTCATTAAAATCGGTTAGATAGTTTTCGCAAAATAATTTTATGAAAAAATGTTGAAAAAAAAATTTTCGAATTTTCAAAATGTTGCACAGCCTCAAATAAAGCATCTAGATACTTGAAAATTTTTTCACATAGAAAAGACCGCTCAACCTTTCAAATGGTTTTTGAAAAATTGAAATCGGTTGATTAGGACGGCCAAAGTAAATTTTTAAAGTTAACACTCTTTTTTTATTTTTCAACAATTAGATTACATTTATTAATTTGCAATTTAGTTTTTTTTCAAAAAATTATAATTTTAAAGTACTATTTTTTCTTAATATTATCTGTATTTAACAAAAAATTAATTTCCAAATAAAAAAAAATATTTGTTTAAACAAAAATTGTTGAAATAATTGTATGTAATATGTAATAACTAAACACATTCATATTTAGAGTGTTGAAATATATACGTAAACAAATTTTTTCATTGAAAAAATGCAATAGCATAGGGTAAAATATACAGTATATTTAATGCATAAATAATAAACTTTGTTTATAACAAAATATGTGCAAATTTGACAGTTGGCATTACGATATTCGAATTCCTTGGCTCGCGAGACATCAGATTAAAAAAAAGATCGAAATTGGTCCACTACAAGCCGAAATAATATAATTTTTTTCGTACCTTCGCATTTTGAACCTCCGAATTCAGTCTCGGAGCGAAAGCCCCCTCCCCCACTTTTCGTATTTTGAGTCACTTTTCGCGCGTGCGAGCGACAGCTTTTCCGCTGATTTATCTATGTTGCCGATAACTTATGGATATGAAAATTTTTTCCAGCTTAGAACTCGGAAAAACGAAGCCACTTGATCAAAGAATATTGCTAAATTGTTTATAAATTAACGATAAATGCCGATAAACTTACCGCTTATATCTCGAGAACCAATATTCTTCCAAAATGCATAGGTTCCAAGATATAAGTAAAAAACTCAGATAAAAAAAGGTATTTTTAAAATGTTTTAAACATTTTTGCAATTTTTAAAATGTCCCGGACCTCGCCCAGATCTAGAGATCTACACTTTTATTATGCGAGTTGTAATGAAGGTATTTCAGCAAAAATTAGCTTGCCCCCTCTTATATCCAAGAAGTGGGTTATTTCGAGAGATCCACCCTTGTCTATATTTCTTTGCAATCGAATTAACTGCCAATCACGGCGCAGTAATTATTAAAAATTATGTCTAATGTGGCAGGGCTTCTTGAATCTATATCCTCTAAACTGTGGCATTATTTTTAGTTGTAATTTTAATTTTTTNGATATACAGAGTAACCTGTAAGTTTATTTTCATCAGTCCCTGCAGTGAACGATAGGCAAACACAGATTATTAATAACTTCCTTTTCACAGGTAACTTGTGTGCTCTGACTTGACAGACAAATTCAACCCTCAGATTAAGAGTTGCTGCCTTTCCAGCTATGATATTTGTTGACTTCTTACTAGTAGAGTTTTAGAGGCTGGAATAGCGTAGCAAGTTTTGGCGCCCAACGTGGGGCTCGAACCCACGACCCTGAGATTAAGAGTTGCTGCCTTTCCAGCTATGACTTCTGACTAGTACAGTTTTAGAGGCTGGAATAGCGTAGCAAAGTAAAAAACTCAGATAAAATAGGTGTTTTTTAAATTTTTTAAACATTTTTGCAATTTTTAAAATGTTCCGGATCTCGCCCAGATCTAGAGAGCTACACTTTTATTATGCGAGTTGTACTGAAGGTATTCCAGCAAAAATTAGCTTGCCCCCTCTTATATCCAAGAAGTGGATTATTTCGAGAGATCCACCCTTGTCTATATTTCTTTGCAATCGAATTAACTGCCAATCACGGCGCAGTAATTATTAAAAGTTATGTCTAATGTGGCAGGGCTTCTTGAATCTATATCCTCTAAACTGTGGCATTATTTTTAGTTGTAATTTTAATTTTTTTATTGTAATTTTTAATTTTTTATTGAAATTTTTATTATATATTTTGTAATTATGTTCTATATCTTGTCATTGGTCTATATTTTGTAGTTTGTCCTTATACATTTATTATCTGTTTTTTATTTGTGTTACATACTTTTGACAATTTTCGATACTTTGTGTGAGCAAAGTCTTATGAAATAAATATATTATTATTATTATTATTATTATTATAAAATTAAAATATTGTCATCTTCTCGAAGAATTACCTATTATTCTTGAAGAAGTTCCCATTCAAACTA
>NW_019416290.1:947892-950867 GCF_000390285.2 Anoplophora glabripennis
CTGCGAACTGGTTTAATTTGGGCAAAAAATTCAAGAGACATTTTTTTTTAGAATGAAACAGGCTATCGGAAATAAATTTTTAAATGGTAAAAAAATAATAAGACAAAAAATTACGTTGGAAATAAATTTTAGGGGTTGCGTTTTCCACCCCTTACAACCATGGGGTAAACCAAATAAATTACTGGCTAAGTGTCTTTTTGGTAGTAGAAAATGTCAGGTTAATTTCAATATTGTAACTTGTTTAGTGCTTGTGAAAAAAATTGTTAAACAAATTTTATGTACCCCCTTTAAGGGGCTGTATCTTAACAAGGGATGCTCCAATGAAGTTTCTTTATATGAAAGATCCTATCTTTTTTTCGATGAGGAATCACCCCTTAAATGTTTTACACTTATTTAGTTACACCCTGTATTATTATTATTAATTAATCTTTAATCTAGTCAATCAAGAGCAAACGTACGTCACCATAGCCAACGTTACATGAATGCTAGATCTCGATAAGTCTGTTATATACATTTTTTTTAAATTATCGTAATTACTTGTGGGTCATCTGTTTCAATTTCGAATGCATTTTTTTTCATTTCGAAGGTGTCTAGTGACATAATACTTTAGTGACATTGACATATTTATATTTGGAGCAGATTTTGATAGTAGATAAGTGGTAATATCCGCGAAAATGGAACATAAATGTGCATTGAAAGCGGAAGAAACAATATTGGACAATCTCAAGTGGTACGAGAAGATCAGACTGATAAGTTCCGACAATCCCCTCGGGTTGAGCTACTTCAGGAGTGACGTGTCCGTTAGAGAGGAACAGCAGCGTCACTGGAAGGTAAACAAGCACGCCATCCACCCCTTCAGCAAGTTCAGGGCTTGGTATGAGATGTACTTGATTGCCTTGTACACTTCCGTGCTGCTCACCAAACCCGTCGACGCGGGTTTCATGCAAGTTGCTACGAAAAACCACTTGGTCAAATACAGGTACTATATAATGGTTACGGACTTGTTGTGCTGGATAGACATCGGCTTCAATTTCGTTACTGGTTTTGAGGTGCCGAAAAGCAAAATTATTGAATTGCGACAATGGAATATCGCTAAAAATTACATGCTTGGTCCGTTCTTCGTTTTCGACGTATTATCCTCATTCCCCAAGAGTATGGTAAACTTCTACACAGGTCCAAAGACGTCAATCTACAGGCACTTCATCGGAGTGCTCAACGTCTTCTGTTTATTAAAATTCGCGAGGATTTTCAGTTACATAAAATGTATCAAGAGAGCGGCGGAATATTTCCGCATCGCGTCCAAGGGCGTGCTCTTCCTCATATGCTCAATGTTATTCTCCGCCCTGATCATCCACTGGATGGCGTGCTTGCAATTCGTGGTGCCGGTGCTAATCAGAAAGGCTTTTAGTCCGTCTTTGGGAAATAGCAGTTGGTTTCACGGAGACGACGAATATACGAACCTATATCCCAAAGGGGTTCTCTTGCAATACTCCCACTGCCTCTTCAAGAGCTCCGCTTACATCCTGGGTATCCGCATAGACCTCTACAAGATGGCCCAGCCTGAAGACTTCCTCCTTGCCATCTTCACGTACTTTGTCGGGAAAATCCTCATCGCCTTCATCTGGATCATTCTGGCGGTGGCGATACTCAACTCCAGACTCATGGATATAAAATTCCTGGAAATCATGAACCAACTAGAAGAGTATATGAGTCAGAAACAGCTACCTCTGAACCTACGCGACAGGATACTGCAGTACTTCATCTTCAAATACCGCAACAGGTTCTTCAAGGAGGAACTGATCACTAGCCTACTCTCTGAAAACCTCAGGAGGGAGGCCAGCTTGCACGTATGCAAATTGCTAGTAAAGAACGTTACTCTCTTCAACGAACTCAGCCCCATCGAGATAAGTAAAGTGGTAGACTATTTAATCCCGGAAATATTTATGCCCAACGATATCATTATCCACGCTGGCACTCACGGGGAAGCTATGTACTTCCTGTCCAGCGGCACGGTGGCAGTTTACACGCGTTCGGGGAGGGAAGTGTGCCACCTGCAAGACGGGGCCTACTTCGGGGAGATCTCTCTTCTGTTGAAGGGCCAGTTGAGGATCACTACTGTCGTGGCCCTCGAAACGAGCCACGTCTACAGATTGAACAAGCGAGACCTGGATAGATGCCTGCTAATCAACAAAACGGTGAAGCACAAGCTGTTGAAGTGCGCAGAAGCGAGGCTCAAAGAGACCACGAAAATAGAGGAGGAATATAAGGAGGTGCTGTTCGAGCAATCGTTCCGGAAGATTCGTATTACGCAATAGTAAATTTCATGTGTTTGTTGGATTTAGTTTAGCAGTTCTGTTGTACCAGGATAGAGATTAAATAAATATATAAGAAATCGGTAGTTTGTAACATTCGAAACGTTCAGTTTAACCTTTAATTTGCCATTAGACGATGCAATTTGAGACTGCACAAGGAAGGAAGCTCCTAACAGAAACTTTGTAGGTAAATTGGAGTGATTTTAATATACAGGGTGAGTCAAAATTCACTCCCCAGCGGCCGGATATATATTCTAAAATAAAAAATAAGACAAAAATGTAGAATACTAAAATCTCGAAAGCGGAGCCGTTTTCGAAAAATTTTGTAAAGAAAAATTCAAATTTATAATTTTTTTGTTTAATATTAACACCATTAAAATCCACCATTTAAATCCATACAAAATAAGAAATAGCAAAAACGAAGATCCTTCTGGCTTTGGCTAACCTTCAAAACCATTATCATTTTCGTTAATACACTTCTGCAATCTGTGGTAAAAACTCCTGACAACAGAACAGAAATTAGCTTCATTTATTTCCGCTACTGCTTCATGAATCCTGCCAACAGGCACAGTAAAATAAACCTTTTCTTTTATGTATCCCCATAACCAAAAGTATATCGGAATCAAGTCAGAAGACCGAGGTGGCCGCCATAGTGTTGGTCCA